>NW_021319281.1:238466-284246 GCF_001605985.2 Dendrobium catenatum | reverse complement strand
TATATATATATATATATATATATATATATATATATATATATCGAGTTTTACAAAGTTTTCACGGCATGATTTCTTGTATGTTATTGTGCTCTTTATTTTGGACATTTTGGCTATATGCAATTGAGTTTTCAACTGTTAGTTTTTCCCTTATGAATTTTAAGTGTGTTATTATATTGAATTTTTTTGGCAATTGTAGTAGTTATATAAAAGTCTTGAAATATTCAGGTGAATATCCTTCTATAAGTAGAAATTGAAAAGGGGAAAGTTCATTGAGTAGTCTAATTTACACGTTTGGCTATATGCAATTGAGTTTTCAACTGTTAGTTTTTCCCTTATGAATTTTAAATGTGTTATTATATTGAATTTTTTTGGCAATTGTAGTAGTTATATAAAAGTCTTGAAATATTCAGGTGAATATCCTTCTATAAGTAGAAATTGAAAAGGGGAAAGTTCATTGAGTAGTCTAATTTACACGCATTTTAACATTTTACTGGCAATTCAAACATCATTTGAATAACATTAAATGCCTAATTTATTCACAATTGTTTTATCTTGCAATTTTATATTATATGGCATTAGAGATGTTCTACTTTGAAAGATGTTAAGGACACTCTATGTTATGTTATAAAGTGCCCAAGATGTACTCTTTTTATCCACATGCGCCTGTTACAAATGTGGGAGGTATTATGGCCGCACTTGCTAGAAAAAGGTGTAGAAGGTTAAGAACACTACAATTACTCTTTTGACCCCATTTGCCTGATGCAGATGTTGAACAGATTTTGCCCCACCTGTTGTGTACATGTGTCAGAGGTAAAGGGAGATATAAAAAAAAAAGTTAAGAGACATAAGTAGGCATCAGGACATGAGCATCCTAGCCATGGAATTGTATATGTTAACATTTCTACAATAAGGTTAGGATATATTATGACTCATGTTTTAGTGAATTTTGAGATTCTATATGAATTTTGAAAAGAATTAGAAGTGAAAAATGAAGAGCAAGTGAATCAATAAAAGTGGGTGTTGTGTATGACATTTGAAGACTTCAGTGAAAGTGATTATATGCTTATAAAAGTAAGTGTTGACCCCAAGATCTTGTGATGTAATGGAATTTTGTAAATTTCTATTTCACTTATGCTTTATGTATTCTAAAAACCCTTATATTTTTCTAATTAATTACTTTTAAATTAATTTCCTTTAGCATACATAAATTGAGTTCGATAACCTAAAAGGTTAAGGAGGAGTTTATTGAGCTAGTTAAGCTTACTTTATTCGTTTAATATTTTAGTAAAAGGTGAAGGTCCTGTCGAGTATATCAGATGTAAAGGTAGGGTTTTGGGATTTGAATTGCTATGGTATGGTTTTTAATCCAACATTGAATTATTTGATGTATAGACTTCTATGATCTGGATTATTGTAATTATATTTTGGTGAAATGAAAGTTGACTAATGCTTTTATATTTTTTGGAAAATTTAGTAGCACTATTTGTAATTGTTAGGTGATGAGTTTCTTTACCTCTAGGATTAAATCCAATCTTCCCATTAGATTTTAGGGTGTTACAGGTGGTGTCAGAGCAAGGTTTAGAAGGATTGGAGAGTTAAAACTAGAGCCATAGGAAATGAATTGTATCAGCATGTGAGAGGAATTTGGAGTCGAATATATATTTTTTCTATTAGTTATGTTGAATAATTGAATTCCCCTATTTCTTCTAGATTAAAGTGTTGATGTATTATGAACCCTAAAGAGCAGGAAACAACTGATAAAAAGAGTTCTTATTAGGATGCAATAGTTAATAGCATTATAGGGGCTATGACTTCTAATTCGATGATGCAGTTTGCTGGGTTGGTGGATCAACTGATGAGTGAGGATTAGGGTACGATGGTTGGAGTAAAGGGGGATGAGATTGATAAACATATGTACCTATTTTTTGAGATTGAAGCCACCCCATTTTTGGGTGTTGTTGGGTCTTGGATAGCTGAGGACTGGTTGATGAGAGTGAAAAAGTCATTTGATAGTATGCAGTGCCTAAAGGGCTGAAGGGTTGCATTAGTGATGATTTTTTTAGATTGAGAGGTAAAGCACTAGTGTATAGGCTAGCAATGAAAGAGATTTTAGGGGAGGTCAAATGCAAAAATAAGTTGGGAGGAATTTGTTAAGACCTTAGGAGCTAGTTTGTGCCACCATCTACAAGGAAACAAAAGAAGAATCCTTTATGAGGATGGTACAAGGGAGTAATATGATGCAGAGTTTACGGATCTTGTCAGGTATGCGCCCCAGTTGGTCAGCAATCTGGACAAAAATTGTTATCGCTTCCTACGTGGATTTAGGGATAGTTTGAGGCATTCTTTAGTGTCATTTTATTAGTGATTTTGTTGAGATAGTGGAAAGAGCAAGGCTAGAGAAGAATAACATGATGCCCACCCAATAGAGATATGACAACAACAAGAAGTTGTTCATATGAGAGTCCTCCAAAAGTGTATTCAGCGAGAAAACTATATATGTTAGTAGTGCAATAATCTGTGGTCTCTATAAGAGGAGGCATGCAAATCAATATTTTTTGTATATGGGATAGTGCTTTAGTTGTGGTCAGGAAGGTTATACGGTAGTGTTGTGTCCCAAAGAGCACCAGAGGGTAGACCCAAAGTAAGATGCAATCAGAGTCTGAGGCAAGAGCCAGCCCTTTCTAAAGCCATTAATTAGGCTTCTTTGACCTATAGTGGAGGTAGATTTAGAGGTAGATTGTATGGTGGATTAGTAGAAGGAGGTTAATGGGAGTTTAAGTTGTCAATGCAACTCGGGTATATCCTAGATTTTATAGCCTGATGTAGTAAGAGGTGAGGTAGGAATTAAATGTAGTAAAAGGTATTATCTATATTTCTAAAAAACCTTATAGCATTCTTTTTTATTCTCGTGTCAATTATTCCTTCATATATAAGCATTTATAGGATGATTTAAGTTTAGCATCTATTTCATTATGTCTTGCATTACATGTTATGTAGCTGATAGGGGACCTGATGTTTGCTAGTAAGGTATGAGCTTAAGATTTCTTGTAGAAAGTTAATGTCAACGCTGATCTTGTTTCGTGTTCAATTGTAATGAAGAAATTAAGGATGATAGTGGGCATAAACTGGTTGAAAAGGTATCAAGATTAGGTTTATTATCATAAGGAGGTAAGTTTATGTGTAGATAGAAAAAGTGTTTTATTTTTTAGCTGCTAGAAGTATTTTACCATCCTTAATTTCTTCATTGCAAGTGAATAAGTCCCAAAGGAAAGAGCATGTTGTATTTCTTGCTTATGTAAGAGATTTGAATAATTTAGTGAAAGGTCGAGAAGATATCCCTGGATGTCTTCCCTAAAGAATTATATGGGTTACCTATAGAGAGGCCAAATTTTATATTGAGATGATACCGGTATAACTCTGATAGTAAAAAACTTCATATAGTATGGTACTTAGAGCATTACAGAAGTTGAAAGTACAATTACAAGAGCTATTGGATAGAGGTTTTATTAGGCCTAGTGGATCGCCTTGGGATGCTCCTATATTATTTATGAAGAAAAATGATGGGTCTCTATGAATGAATATGGATTATCATGAATTAAATAAAGTAACAATGATATAATATTCACTGCCCATGATAGATAATTAGTTTGATCAGTTGGAATGAACATTTATCTTTTCCAAGATCCATTTCAGATCAGGTTATCACCAGTTAAGAGTGAAGGCAGAAGATGTAGTAAAGACTAATTTCAGTACCAGATATGGGAAGGATGAATTTATGGTGATGCTATTTGATATAACAAATGCTATGTGAGTATTTATGGATCTTATGCATCGAGTGTTCAAGGATTCTTTAGAATAATTCATCATTATATTTATTGATGATATTCTGGTGTATTTAAAGTTTAATGAGGAGAATATGGGCCATTTGAGATTGACTTTAGAGACACTGAGGCAATAGGAGTTGTTTGCTAAATTTTTAAAGTGTGAGGTTTTGTTGACTTATGTGATATTTTTGGGGCAAGTGATGAGCAAAGAAGGTGATTATTGTGGATCCTATAAAGGTACATGCCATAGTCGATTAGTCAAGGCCGTCATCTATTATTGAGGTTCGTAGTTATCTAGACATAGTAAGATATTATAGGAAGTTTATTAGAGGGTTTTTGCGGATTGCTATTTCTTTGACAAGGTTGACTTAAAAGGTCATGCCATTTATTTGGTCACCAGAGTGTGAGAAGAGTTTCTAGAAGCTAAATGAGTGTCTTGTGTTTTCACATGTGTTGACCATTTTACGGGTACTGAAAGATTTTAGGTATATAGTGATGCTTCATAGAAGAGCTTGGGTTGTGTATTGTAATATAACATAAAGGTGGTAACTTATACATCTAGGATGTTAAAATCATATGAGAAGAATTACCTGGCTCATGATTTAGAGTTGGCAAAAAAATAATTTGCATTAAAAATCTAAAGGCATTATATGTACAATATCAGATGTGAGATTTATACCAACCACCAGAGTTTCTAAAAATAGTTGAATTTATGACAGAGAAGGTGGTTTGGGTTGATCAGAGACTAAGATTTGGATATCATTTATTAGCCAGGTAGAGAAAATGTGGTTGTTGATTCTTTGAGTAGGAAATTTATTGGATAACATCTAGCTTGGTTACTTCTGAGCAGGTATTGATTAGGGAGATAGAGAGGCTTGAATTAAAAGTGATGTGTTCATCTAATGTGCCCATTGGAATTATTTCTCATATGATGATTCAACCCTCATTACGACATAGACTTAGAGAAGTTTAGAAGGAAAATGAAAAATTGTGAGTTTGATAAATCAAATTCAATCTATAAGGAGAGCTGAATTGACGGTAGATAAGCATGGCATGATTTTTTGTAGTAGCAGATTGTGGATCCTAGCTAGTGGTAATATGTGGAGAGAAATTATGCATGAAGCCAACTATTTTATGTATACCATTCATGTCGAAAATAATAAGATGTACCAAGACCCAAACTACATATTTTGGTGGCCTGGATTGAAGCATGATGTGGCAGAGTTTTTTTTCTAAATGTGAAGCATGCTAGATGGTGAAAGTTGAACATCAGAGACCCAATGGATTATTACATATGTTGTCTATTCCTGAGTTGAAGTGGGAATATATCACTATAATTTTTTGTGTAGGCTTTCCAAGATCTAAGCAAGGCCATGATGAAGTGCGGGTAGTTGTAGATCGATCAATAAAGTCTGCTCATATTTTGCTAATGAGAAAGACTGGCTCAGCTATATGTGAAAGAGATTATCAAACTACATGGAATCCCTAAGATGACTATCTCTATTCAAGATGGAAGATTCACCTCAAAATTATGGAGAGATATTCAGGAGGGTTTTGAGATGAAGTTGAATTTCAGTGCGACCTTTCACCCCTAGATATATGGATAGTCTGAAAGAGTCATTCAAATTCTTGAAGATTTATTTAAGTTTTGTGTTATAAACATTGGTGGAAGCTAGGATGATCATATACATTTTATTGAGTTTGGTTATAATAATAGCTTTCATGAATGTATTGGTATGTCTCCATACGAATCTCTATAAAAAAAGAAAAAGTGGAGGAAACCATTATCTTAGGTTGAAGTGGGAGACAGAATATTGATTAGTCCTAAACAGGTGGATAATGCTACTGAGAAGATAAGGATAATTATGAGAAGACTGGAATTAGCTCGGGACATGCAAAGGAATAATTTTTACCCTATGCATAAGTCTGTAAAATTTCAAGTGTGTAATTTTGTGTATCTAAAATTCAAATCAATGAAGGGTGTTAGCATACTTGAAAAATATAGTAAGTTGAGCCTTCTATATATTAGACCATTTGAGGTGATTGAGAAGATTGGAAAATATGCTTATAGGTTGTTTCTGCTAGATTATATGTTTGACATCCATCATGTGTTTCATGTGTTTCTGTTGAGAAAATAGGTGATAGATATAGATCAGAAAGTCCCAAAAGTTGAAGTTGAGGGGTATCCCAATTTACTTATAGGAAAAACCTGAGTGTATTATGGATTTTGATGTAAAAATAATGGAGGAAATAGATTTTGATTGTAAAGGTTTAGTGGAAGCACTGATCAGAGCAACAAACAACCTAGGAGAAAGAGTATGAGATGAGGCAACTGCATTTGAACTTGTTCTAACCGAATTCTACTTATTTGTGTTTTAGAATTGAAATGTCAAGGATGACATTTTTGTAATGAGGGGATAATGTAACCACCTTCGCTAAATCTACATGATTTTTTGTAACAAATCCTCAATTTTAGGTTAAAAGGTATTTGTGTGCCATATAATGTTGAATGGAGTAGAAAGTAACCAGGGTTTAGGATTAAAAAGATGAAAATCCATGTTTAAATTTTATTCGCTAGGCAATACAGTATAGAGGGATGCGGCACCCTGATACCAAACTCTCAGAAAAATTGGAAAATAAATGGGTTTGGATGAATACTGCGGAACTGGGTCTCAAGTGAGCATATTCTATGGGCATCTAGAAAATTCTCTAGAATGCTATGATGATGGGACAGTCGGGCATTGCGATGCTAATTCAACATATTGGAAAGTTAATATTAAAATATCTTAAAACATTTATAAAACTAACCACTACCCCAGGCTTGCTGAAGAAGGGAGGAGGGAGAAAGGAAATAAGAAACATAAAGAGAGGTAAGGAATTTGGAGGCCAAGGTCAAAGATTAGTCCCCCAGGCTAGTTCAATAAATTATAGAGCTCCTATCACACTCCTAAACCCTAGTCTTTAATTTTAATTCCAATAAATTTATTAAAAGTTATAAATAAAGATCAATTTTTTAGGTTTTATAAAAGTTTTTACCTCATGATTTCTGGTATGTTATTATGCTTTTATTATGAACATTTTGGCTATATGCAATTGAGTTTTTAACGATTGGTTTTTCAAGTGCAAAATTAAGTATATTATTGAATCAAGATTTATTTTTGGCAATAATAATAGTAATATAGAAGTCTTAAAATGTTCATATGAATATCCCTCTAAAAGTAAAAAAATTGAAAAAAAAAAAAGAAGTTCAATGAGTAATTTATTTTATAAGTAATGTGGCATTTTACTAGCAACTTCTGTATCTTCTAATCGTTGTATGTAATTTAAATCTCATTTTAATTTTCAATGATTTAAAGTTTGACGAATTTGTACTCCTCTAATTCTATTAAATATATATATTTTCCCTTGATTTATTGAGTTTTTATTGTGTAACCTTTCATATATAATAGATATGAATTTTATGAATATTTTGACAGTAATATTATTCAATTTCACTAGATAAAATAAAAGTTAATATTTTTTAAAGTTATAATATATTATATAGATTTTCTTGTTTTTTCTAGATTTGAGCATTTTGTTTCATTTCATACATAATATTGCCTTGTATAGTTATAATGATATAATTAATATGAAATAATTAGGGCATTTACATAAGCAAGAAAGGCTGACTATTAACACTATAATATGGGTTAGCTATTAAAATATAATACTTTATATAGGAGGGCTTGCCAATGGGCTTTCCTTTGAAGATAGTTTTTAGAGTCATCCCCGTTGTAGCCTAAAACAGATGACTGATTACACCAACGAGCAGAGGGTGATGACTCTTAATGATTTATTAAAATCTTTATGTAATAATAATGATAAAGATGATGTATATCATAATGATATAATAATATAATGAATATAAATGAAAGGAAGAAAATATCACATTAAAGCTAAATGTCCTATCTTGATGAACTTTATATTGAATCATATATTAATACATGCATGCATTGCTAGCACTGACAAATGGAATTGATAGATATGATATTATATGAATGGATACACTTACTGATTATATCATGGATAAGATAGATAAGATTGATAGCATTGACGCTTCTATATTTATGATTCATTTATAAACTCATGCATAATTTTATTATTGATGAGTTACTTTTTATTATATGGATTTATTGTTCTACTTTTTTATTATCTAACTGATATGGATATTGATTATTATTACTAATTATCGATATATTTATAGACTAGCACAAAAGTTGATTTACATATTTAATTGTAATGATTATTTCTTTTTATTATTAATCATATTAGATCATACTAGTTTGACAGATCATCGAAGATATTGAATGTTATTGATTTTATTGATTGAAATGAACATGCATATTAATTCTTTAGTCTTATGTTGAAAGCTTCAGTGAATTTGAGTTGTTGCCGGGCTTTTTAGCTCTTTATATAGATTTTAATGATTTCAAGTTAAGGAAGGGGTTATGACCAGTTGGACTGAGATTAAAATAGATCATCAAATTTTGGGGTGTGACAGCTTTATAGGTTGATGCTGAAATTGCTCTGATACCAATTGAAATCACTAGATGGACAAGAGGGGGGGGGGGGGGGTGAATTGTGAAAACTTTTTAACAATAATTAAAACCTAAGTAGGAGTTATAAATTTTTATGCTTTTAAAATTTTTAATGTAAAAAAAATTAACCAACTTTTCTTTCACAAATTTTTCCAAGCAAATATTACGAAATGAAAAGCACACAGTAATAAAAAGACGATAAGGAAAAAAGCACACCGAAATTTTTATAATGGTTCGGTCAAACCATGACCTACGTCCACTCCCCGGAGTCCTCCGCTCCGGATATTTCACTACAAGAAATAGCTCTCATTTTGCCCCTCTTGGCAAGGCGGAGAAGCCCTTACAATACTCCCTTTCACCAACCCGGCGTAGCGGAGTGCCAAAACTCTGTTTTCACCCTCCTGGCGATGGCCGAGAACCTTCTCGTTTTACTCCATCCTGGATAAGGCAGAGTACCTCGAGGTCACGGATGTAGAAGAGCCTTTCCCTTGGAGATCCTCCCACAAATTCTTCTAGGGCCACAGGAGGAACAAGATGCAGCAAGTTCGGAGCAACCGTGTGATCTCCCTCACACCTCTTCTCCCTCATAACGCTCACCTTCTCCTCCCTCTCTCAAACCCTAAAGAACTTCTCAAGAGCTCTCTCCCTCGGAATCCCTCTCTAACCACGTTCTCCTCTCTCTCAGATGCACACTCAAAACATTACTTTTTTTATCCTTAAAAAAACAGACTCCAAAATCCCTGAAATCTCAAAGTAGCTGTTACTATCGTATAGTACGGTTTATAATCGTACAGTACGATATATGTAAATAGACTTCGTCCTGGTACAAAGTGGTACGAACAGTTCAAAAACATTTGATAGTACAATTTTAAATCGTACACTACGATCCACAACAATACTGTTCGTACAGGACGATGGCCGGGACGATCAAATGTCGTCTCTGTTCATCGTATGGTACTATTGACATCGTATAGTACGATGAGAGAAAAACCAAGAGATCATCCAGGACGATCCCTGGGACGATTATAATTCATCTCCGTTCATCGTATTGTACGAATTGGTTCGTATAATACGATGTTCAAATTATAATTAAGCATGGATTTCTTGCACTAATTACGGGTTAAATTAAATAAGTATTTAAAATAAATCATACAGTACGAACGTGTTCATACCGTACGAACGGCGTAAAATAACTTACTTAAGTTAAAACGAGGGTTAGGGTTTTGGATTTGAACATATCGTACAGTACGATTTACATTCGTACGGTACGATCTATTCACAGAATCGTCCTACAATGCTCTGATCGTACGGTACAAAATAACACATACAGTACGATCTACAGAGAAAGAAAAACTCTAAAATTTTTATTTAAAAACACTCTCACCCTGTGTGTGTGCATGGTTGCTCAAACTTTTATTCATTTTGTGGCCAGACTCAAAAAAGTAAGAATAAAATAAATACCAAAATACATTGTCAGACTCATACTCCTAATCTACCCATTCTTGAGTCTTCCTATCGTCCTGAGTAGCTTGTGATCTTCCTGAAATGTTAGTACTCACGGACAATAGCAAATAAAATAATATTCAATGAATAGATTATTCAAACGGCATTATTTGTCATCATCAAAATCTCAAACTCGGGGTCATGGGTTTCAACAATCTCCCCCTTTTTGATGATGTTAAAGATGAATGAATGTCGTATGGTGAATGTAGTCAATAATTAGATCGACCTCGTCGAATTTGATGTTGGTCATAATAAGATATGTAGCGACATATAGAGTTGGGGTCATGTTAACACGGTTGCCAGCTTTGGGTATAATGAAGGTTCTAAGGACATGTTGAATGATTTTGGAGTTTCGAGTGAGTGATTATACGAGAGGTTGGTGTTGATAAAATGTGGCGTTCCTAAGGACTTGATTAACCTCACTCCAATCAAAGTCATGTGTCACGAGCATTCACTATCCAGGTACCACATGCTCTCACTAGGTCTTTTGTGAGAGCATCCCTACAATTTCATTCAAAGATTATATTTGGGAACCCAAGTGAGTTTGGGTTCCTCCTTATGCTTGCCTGAATGAGATGTATGCATGTTATACTATGATGGATGTAGTTTAGGTCTCCATACTAAGTGTGTCATATGGTGAATTGTGCATGTACGGGCTATATGACCTAACATGTCACAAGAGAAACACCTAACACCAGGAAATGGGTTTACTAATCTATGTGGGTGATAGTGCATCTTCCTAAAGTTGTGTGATGCATGCTGTGTTGGGGGTTTGCTAGGATGGCCTAATGTGAGTGATGCAATTTTATTTTCTAGTTCTTTTATTCTTTCACTAGAAGTTTTATTTTGAGCTGTCAATCCATCAGCTTCTATTAATATCAAGTGCTCACTATGATCTACTTCTAATACAAGTTTGTCTAGTCTATCAAAAGCTTCTTCTAGTTCAACATGAGTGATTTTCAAGGTTTCATGCACTTCAGTTAGTTCAATATGCTACTTATTTAATGCATCATACTCATCAAGAAGTAGCATATGATCTCTATCTAAATCAAAATTTTCTTTAAATAACTTAGCATGCTCAGATTGTAAAGAACCAAATTCAACATTAAGCTTAGCATGCATCTTTTTCAACTACCTTCACCTATTTTTTTTAGTGGTGGAGGTTTCTATTTAGAAAGTTTCAATTCAGACGGCTTAGTTAATCTATCATTGACCATTTGTGCAATCATATGAATAAACTTTAATACTCCGGCACTTGTTAGTATATTGTTCAGTCAGAATTTCTTTTTCCTTTAGATCAATATGTTCTGCCAATATAATCTTTTTATTTGGTCATTTAAATAAAATTTAAAAATACAAAGCACATTTGATTATGTATGCAACGTATGTTCATGTATGCAACCCAATACAACTTACACTACCCAATTTATATCCAACTCATAATAAATCCTACAACTCTAATTACAATTAAATTCTTTTAATAACCAAGCTCTGATACCATGTTATGATGCATTTGAATCTAAATTGGAAAGAGCAATGTCTATGTATCTTCTTAATTATCAACTAGAGCTTATTAATTTCATCCAAAGAAAATAAGATAGCAAAGAACATAATTACATTACTATTCATCTTTTATATATATATAAGTGTTTGTCTCTGTGCATTTCAGGATGATCCAAAAGTTTCCCACTTGACTATTATTAAGTGAAATCGCTGCTTTCTATTTTTTTTTTTTATTTGCATGTCTATTTTTGTTTATGTACTTTAAAATTTTTTCATTTTTCTGTTATTTTTCCCTTCTATTTTTTTTTTATTAGATCAATGGTCACTACTGATATTAATTTCTTAAATGAGATTTTTGCCTTGGTTTTGGTTTTAAAAATTTGTAAGCAGTGATTAACTTTTTTAAATCAATAAAGAGAAGAAACATTGATGATTGTCTCTCTTCCTCTAACTCCTTGAATGATTTTTTTTTTTTTTAAGTAAAATATATTTCAAATTAAAAGTTGGACTTTGAAATTGAGATCTTTCTATCTTCTTACAGTAATATATCTTATATAAATAATACTCAAAGTCATTAAATCAATTTCAAGGTTTCTCGATCAGGTAATTGCATTTATCATATAGATATGATTCTAATTTGTGGTTTATTCTTCCTTATATTAGAGAGTGGGTATTTTTCTCTTATATCTGAAAGATAATCTTACATCTAAGAGTCTTTAAAGGTGTTGAAAGGAAGCCAGCTAGTAAAAATTTGACAAGAGGCATAAAATGAGCCCAAAAAAAATGAAAAGATGCACAATGACCACCAAGTAATTGCAAGATACATCAAAATATATCACAAATTAAAAAATGCACAAAGTGCATCAGATAATTGAAAAGAGGCATAAAATGAGCCCACCAAAATAAGCTTCATTCTCTTTTAAACTTTTAAATCTTAGAAGAATTCATGTGTCACTTTATATCTTCAAACACTTTTTTTGAAACCCATGCATGATTTTGATTGATTACTTTGTCATATTATTCTATCATATATTTTTCTGAAATGAAGTTTTGAACGGATCACTTTTCTTAACTGATTTCTTTTCTGAATTAGATTTCTATCTTACAAATAGTTTTAATCTATAAGGAGTCCGAGCTAGGGTTAACAAATTAGTTTTCTACCTTTTTTGGATTTCAACATAGTTAATTCATTTCTTATTGATTTTTAATCCAATCATAAGGGAAGTTTATCATTTACTAGAGTTGATCGATTAAAAAATAAAAATAATAAAAATAATAAAAAATAATATTCTTTTGTTTTTTTTTTCATGTTTGATTCTTTTTTTAATTATTTTATACTCGTTTGCATTTTTGTTTTGTCTTGAAAAAATTCTGATCAGGTTTCCACTTTCTACTAGTTTGTCTGTGTTTATACTTGTGCTCATTTATGTATTTTGTTTGGTTTAGTATTTTTTTATGTTTCCTTCTTTTTGTGATGTCAAAAAGAGGAGTAGTATGTTATTTGATTATGTTTTTAGTGGAATGTGTTTTGTTCTATTGTTATTTTTTCTCCTTTTATTTTTTTGTAGTAAAAAAATTTTAATTGATATGAAATTTTTAACAACAATGTTTGTCATCATAAAAAAAGGAGAGATTATTATAAATTTAGATTCAGGTACTATGATTTTGATAATAGCAAAATATTTTTATTTCTTTACCATTACTCTTATTGTATATCTTTTTACTTGTCTTGCTTACTAACTTTTCAGGTCCACAAGATCACTTGCAAGCAAATCAGCTCAAGATCGGGTAGACTAGGGTTGAGTCAGTCTGTAACTTCATATTCAATGTACCATTTTACTTTTCTTGAGTCATGTCATATACTGGTAAACCCTAAGCTAAGTAACCTTGCACACACACACTTATGGAGCAAATTTAGTGAGTTAGAGAATTCTTTATTTTTTTGACCTAATCGTACAAGATGATTTCCAATCATACATGACGATTTCAAATCGTACTAGACGGTCAGTTAAAAATAGAAACATTAATTAGGTCATCCCAATTTTAAGAGTGATTAAACTAATCGTACTAAACGATCCCTATCGTCTAGGACGATCAGTTCATATTATAAAAATAGTCGCCAATCATAATTTAGGAAATATTTTAATTTTAAAATTTTATACTAATTGTACATGACGACGCTAATCGTATTGGACGATTTGACACAATCATTCCTAAATTAATCCTATGATTATGAGAATAATTATGGTAAAACATAATTCAATACGATCGACGATCGTCCTGGACGACATATAACAGGTTTGGTACCATAAGGGATCGTCAGCTATCGTACCGAACAAATACCATAATTTTTTAACTAATCATCCAGGACGATATACTCATATCATACTAGACGACAAAGAAGTGCATGAGATGAATAGGCACCGCCAGGTATCGTGCTAGATGAAGTTTAATATTTTTATACTAATTGTCTAGGATGATACTTATATTGTACAGGACGATCAGCCTACTTCTATTGAACTAATCATACAGAGCAATGGCATTCGTTCTGATTGAAAGGGCTATTTTGTACTAATCGTACATGACGATCCTTCGATTATCCAGGATGATCAATTGTGTAGAATTAAAAATTAGGGCTTCTTTTGGAGGCTCTTTATTTAAGCAATTGTATTAACCCTTGAGTTAATCTTTTGTTGTGGAGTTGATCCAAGAGGGAGCTTAGAGAAGGAAGAAGGAGAGCTTGAGATAGAGAGAGATCCTTGTGAGGGGGAGTTTGTAAGGGAATCATAAAGGTTACTCCAAGCAAGGTATTCGTCATCTTCTTCAAGTTGCTCCACTAGTTTCTTGGTGGCTCTAGGGAGATCATCTTAAACATTAGATCCAGGTTCTCTTCCTACTCTAAGAGGGAGTAAAAGGGTTCTTGGCTTCTCTGCATTCACCAGGTGGGTGAAAAAGGATTCAAGGTTCTCTGCCTCCTCATGTCGATGAAAATATTTTGTAAGGGCTTCTCTGCTTTGGTGTGGGAGCAAAAAGAGAGTCACTTCAATTTATTACAATACTTAGATAGGGAGTCTACAAGGAGTGGACGTAGGTCGGATTTGCCGAACTATTATAAAATTTGGTGTGTTCTTTCTTATTACTTTTATCGCATTTTATTTTTGCACATTTCTAAAATTTGTTCAATGTTTGAAATATATGATTGTATTGTTATTGTGAAAATTATTTTTCTTTCGCATCAAGAGTTATTATTTTATTTAAAAATATTTAAAAAGATCAAAAAGATTTTCTTTTTGTTTAAGATTTTCTAAAACTACCAATTCACTCCTCTCTTGGTTAGACTCAAGCTAGTTATTTAGGGTTTAACACCCCTTACAAAATTTTAAGTGGTATCAGAGCGGGACTCATAAAATCAAGTTTTAAAAAACTTTTAAATTTTGATCCATGGCTAACTTTGAAAATAGAAACATCGCAGAAGGTTATTCAATCACTAGACCCCCTTTTTTGATAATATAAATTTTAATTTTTAAAAAACTCACATGTTCACTTTTTTACAATCCATTGATTATCACATGTGGATGTTAGTCAAGGAATGTGATTCTGCACCTTTTAAACTTGTTAATGGCATAAAAACTAAATTTCCTTTTTCTAAATAAACTATTGAATATAGAGATTTAGCACAATTGAATGCTAAGTGTTTGAACAAATTTTTCTATGCCTTAAAATCTAAAAACTATGTGTATTTCCACTTGTTCTTCGGGAAAAGAAATTTGAGACATATTATACATAACATATGAAGGGACAAACGAAGTTAAATAAACTAGACTAAACATTCTTTTGCATAATTATAAACATTTTCACATGAAACCTAGCGAATCAATTTCTGAGATATATACTAGGTTTACACAAATTGTTATATCCATGTATGCCTTAGGAAAAGAACTAACAAACTATGAAAAAGTTAATAAGATTCTGAGATGTTTATCTTCTTCCTTTGATGAAAAAATTATTGTCATTACTAAATCTAAGGATTTGAATGTTTATTCAATCAATAACTTATTTGAATCATTAATTGCTTACGAGTAAAGAGTGAACCAATGGCAGTTTGATGCAGGAGAGAAGAAAAAGGAAAAAATTGTAGCCCTAAAGGCTAATTAATCTGATACTAATTCTTCTAGTTATGAAAATGATGACATTATTTTAATTACTAAGTAAATCAAGAGCTTCTTAAGGAAAAAGCAAAAACATCATCAGAAATGAATCAAAGGTAAGAACCATAAGAATTCTAAAAAAATTTCTCATGTTATTTGTTTTGAATGTAGGAAGCCAGGACATCCGAAGTCTGACTGGCCAACTTTGAAAGCTCGCTTAAGCAAGGAGAAGGGTGAGGAAAAACCTAAGTCCAATAAGAACAATAAAAGGATCAAAAAGGATTTTTGGGCGGACTCAGCATCAGACTCTTCTAAAACTAAAGAAAAAGAGGAGGTAACAAACATGTGTTTAATGGTTGATGAATATCTTGATCATTCTGAACAAGAAGAGGTATGTGAGTTTACTTATGATTAATTACTTGAAGTTTCAGAGAAAAATCACTCTTCATATAGGAAGCTCAAGAAACTGCATGCTAATCTTAAAACTGATTTTTTAACTTTGCAAAAAGAGCATGAATGCCTTAAAAAAGATCCTTCAACTTTAGATAGCAATCATATAACTTTATTTGATGAATTAAATAAAAAAACATCTTGATTTAACACATGAGTATGATTCCTTGAAAAGTTTATATGTTGAACTAGAAAGTGCATATAAAAACTTAGAAACTCTTGCATCTAATTTAGATAGTAGAGAGAATGTTTTGAAAATAGAAAAGTCAATTCTTGAAAATGCAAATAAATTTTTAGAAGCTAAATTAATTTATTTCAAAGAAAATAAAAAACCATTCACAATGTTTGAGTTTCATAATCCATTAGATCAACATGTATCATTCAAACCTAAGAAGAGGCACTATAACTCGAGTAGATTGTGGACCTCCAAAAGGGATATCACTACTACAGAGTGTAGAGGGTATACGACAGCACCATCCCGAGGGATAGAAATGATCACAGGCCTCCGCGCTCTTCGCAAGCGGGTCAATGAGAGGGCATATTAGATCCTACATACGATCAACCATTGAACAAACCTATGGAACTGGTAAGCATCTCGTAATGTATGTTCGTGGTGGACTTATCGACAAGCATAGCTCTATGTAAAGATGACCTAATAGTGAACCCCAATCAACAACTAATTAAACACCACCAAATCTTTAAGTAGTGCTAGGTATTACAGTGTAACATGTGATCGTGAAGTATTTGGAACCTTAAAACATCTTATAATGAAGATGATGTCCTCCCTAATATGTCATGAGAACAATGATGGGTTCATATCATCATAAGAGTCCCTATAGAAGGTCAAGCGCAGCCAACGAAGTGGAAGCATGGAGTCCAGTTGAGTGATCCCCAACCTAAATGGTGCTTGCACATCCTTGTCCATGGGGACATCATATACAATGTTGGGCTCAGGATGGGCACCCAATAACTCATCATAGCAATCCATTCAACTCTCCCAACCTAGACCTGATCATATAACTGGTGACCCTATAATTGTCGGTCCATCTACTCTAATCCCCAATAGTATATGTACATCCTACAGGGTGATGGTCATCTCACAATTTGTTAGGTGAAAGGTATTCGTGGAAGGACGCCACCTCTCAACCAAAACAATGATAAAGTGATATTTAAGCCTGATGAATTGCAAGTGCCAACCAATAAATCAAGATAAGTTGTGTGTTAGCACGGTGCTAGCTAGCTTTAAAATACTGTCATAGTACCCCTCAACAACAACATTGACCATTATAAAGATTATTTACAAAATACAACATAATATTTCATTTCAATGGTGTCATATGCTAAGAGAAATTTTATTTTATATACCTTCATAATATTCAAATTTGAAAAATATATACATTATTTTATTTATTCAAAAAACATTCTTGAAAGTTTTATTTGGACTAAAATATCCCATCTTGAACCAGATATTACTTTTTTGTGTATCACCGCAACAATAATTTAATCGAACTATGTAATGTTTGAATAAAAATCGATCAAAATTGAGATGCATGCAATAAAAAATTATCAATGGACAATATTATTCAAACTATAATAAAACATTAACTATTCTTATTAAAATTATATATATTGAGATCAAGCATAATTCAAAAATGATATTATATGATTAAAAAAACAAATAAAATAATTGAATTGCATGTTCAAATAAGGCTTATTCAATGTTCGACATAACAAAGCAAATTTAGAGCAATCACAATAGAGATAAAACAACAAATTAAATCTGATATGGGTTGAATATTGGTTAAAAAGGATCGAATAAGCAGATACAACAGAAAGCAATCACAGTAGATATATTTATTCATGTGTAAATTAACCATACTTCATGCATACAAAATTATGAACATAAAGTATAATAATTAACACCTCAGTTTGATCCGCTATTAATGCATGTTTATATGAGATATCCATACCATTAAACTTTCTATACAAATTAACATCACCATTAGGGTCACCACTAAAGACATACAGTTAAATGATCATGCTTTTGAGCCTTATTCAGATTTTTTTCAACATTTCTTTGATTTCTTTCACTAAAACATTTTCTTGTTCGCTATTATTGGTTTTTTTTAGACTTCGTTGTTTCGTCTGGAACGTACTGTTCACTATTATGTTGCATCTGTCACAAATATCTTATTTTTTTGCATTTTGTTATTAAAATTCCATCAATATAGTCACTATATAAGAGCATACATTTTTGTGACATAGGTGAAAATATTTAGAATACTAGGTGTCATCAAGTCATAATGAAGAAAGCAAAAGTCCATCTCTTAAAGGTGAACTTAATTCTCAAGATAAGATGATATGATTGGATTCTTAATGCATATTTTATCAAAGTATCTAAAGAACTCAACTATTTTATAAACCTTGAAAACCAAATGATATAGCTTAAAAATTTAAATAACTATCAATTTGAACTTTGGTCATAATATTCATTACCACATGATGAGGAAGCTCCATAATATACCCCTAAAAAAATAATTGATAAAACATTGGTGATAGTATTGTGTCTATCCACATTTAACATAAGTCAGTATGCACTTTTGAATTCTCAAATACAAACACCCAAGTAGAAATAAACATATTTGAAATGGGCATCAACAATTATCCTTGAAATTTTTTTCTAAGCAACATAACCAAATTAGTGTTGGTGTGAAAAATAAGATTTTCCTTGCATTGTGTAAAACAAATCTAAATTAAATTTATTTGGAAAAATTGAGAATTGAATTTAAATTTCAATTTTAAAGTCGAATAGACTATTAGGAATAATATATTACCTTGGGAGGCAGAGATAAAATCTCTTAACGGGTTCATACTCGGAATAGTAGATTATCTCTTAAATGTCGTAGCGTAAATTAAGAGAATCACATATGGCCCCATAGGGTCAAAATGAAGTTCAGTCAAATATCAGACTATAATAATCAAGATAAGTGATCGTTAATTTCATATTTGAATTTATATTAATACATGATATATCTCCCAGAAGAAGGAAGATATCATCCGTTCGCAATTACTCGATTATGATGATAATGATTGTTCTAAGTTTGATTTTCCAAAAAGAAATATCAATTGAGTTTTGAAAAATTGACGTGAGTTCTAAGTCTCCTATGAGCACAAACCCTTGTAGTTAATTATATCGTAGGAAACTAGAGTCTCCTACGAATACTCTCGATTAAAATAATGACATAAATTTTATTTAGAGATTTTCTAAGAGTGATGTCAAAGAAGGTGAATTTGAAGTTTCAATAGGTACTGGATCAAATTTTGAACACTTATTTTTGGAGTCAATGGAAGAGAGGTAGGAGATAGTTCAGGATTCCGAAATAATTCAGAAGTGTTCGAACATAATCTAAATATTGGGCTTTAAGTTTTGGATCGAGAGAATCTTTAATTTGATTTGAGTAATATATTAAAAATTTGGGATTATATTCCCAGAGGTTGGGGTCTTATGATTCAAAATCTTTCCTAGATCCTAAATTTAAATTTGGACACTATAACACAGTAGTCCTAACCTAACTAAAGTAGTGCAAAACCTAGACTTACCACGGCCTAAATTAGGGAGCATATCCAACCAAAGCAGGGAACTCTACCTCATACTGCATAACTATCTTGCTCTACTGAACAAGTCTCAGAAAAGTCTCCTACATTTGTTGTCGTGCAAAAGGGGGTACAAATAAAACTCTAAACACATCAGAGAACTCCTCCCAAGTAATCAGATAGTTCAAACTCCGTTGAAATTTCTCCTCCTACTGGCCAATCCACCATCATTCTGCCTCGCCATCTAATAGAAAAACTGCTAATGGTCCTTCTTCTCAAGAGAACACTGTATATCATAAAATATCTTTTCCAGCCTCCTCAACCAATCCTCTGCTGCTCTAGGCTCAACAATACCTTCAAATCTCATAAGCATTAATCTCAAAAACATCCATACATGTTTTTCTAAATCATTAAATCTGACAACAAGAACCCTGCTTTATACCTCATTCATCATCTAGGCTATCAAAGTAGCAAACTATGAAACTGTATCTGAATCAACTATCATAGTAGTATTATATACATTAGCTACATGACTAGCACTCTGTCCATCTATCATATTTGGGTATGATAAATCCATGATCACACATAACATGCAATTGAACTCACATGCACACGAAACAAAAATAAGATAGACATGAAATTATCCCACTAAACTTACAGATCAATTCCTATAATTTTGTTTTACGATCCAATTCTAAAATTATTGCTCTAATACCACAAAAGCTTATCACAACTCAACCCGACCAGGATAGATCATATAGTGTTTAGCTGCGACGGGTAAATCCTAAGATCTAGTTTTAGAATTACTTCATATTTTCTATCAATATTCATTAAAATAAACTACATACTATATAGCTACTAAAACACATCTAAATATTGATAATAAACTCATCCACCATTTTTTTTTTTTTTTTGCATTTCATCAAAATAAATATCTACACTATAATACATAACAACAAGCAAGAGTTACATAACTAAAAATTCAACTAGTTATGACTGTACAAAAATTAAAATAATAAAATATATATGACATTAGATCTGATTATGAACTGTTAGTCCACAATCTACTTCCCCTTCCTAGATCCCAAAAATCAATAGTAAAACCCAATGAGCTACAACAGCTCAACAAATCATACAAACCAATCTAAATTTCTAAATATTCTCTTATCAAATATATTACTTAATATTTAAAAGCAAGTTAAATGTAGTTTAAATAAATCACTAAATTAAGAATCACTCAACTGAGAAATGTAATAAATGTATAACAGTTATTCTGTGATTTAAATAACAGTACATGATAATTAAATAAATTGAAATTCATATCACAGAGTAGTTCAGATCACATTTTTCAACTCCAGACATAATCTCAAAGGATTATGACACCTTATGACTCACTTTTCATTTGTGCTTATAACACCAGAACAGATCACATCTCTCTTTCTTAGATATAATCTCAAAAGATTATGCCTCCTTATAACTCCCAATAATTCCCTAACACAGACAGAATTTCAAAGCATTCTGCCCTCTTTTGGCTCCCAACATATATAATTTAATCATATATTGCACATATATAATCATATTATAATAATTAAAGAGTAATTGAGCATGTTTTAAAATTTCATAGTGTTATATAATGATAAACAACATAAAATCTAACTAGGTAAAAATACACATTTTTAGATAATTATCAAATTATTAGAGATTGTGTAAACGATGTTTTAATACTTTCATTATACTACATTATTTTTCAACATCCAGATAATTATCTATTCAATAAAAACCCTGTAAATTTCAAAATGCTCGATATAAAATTTTCAGAAAATATTTAAAATGTGCAAAATCATAATATTTAAAACATATAAAAAGTTACGGCGAGAAAATTTTGCCTGTGCAAAGTTATCCCCATTTTACGCTAACGGACACAAAATTTTAATCGGAACATTTGCCAAAACATACACATTTTTAAAAATTAAGATGAGCATAATGTGTCTTACCTTGAGAAGAACAAGTTTCTCAATTGTGCTAATGGACGAAAATGACCCAAAGTCATCCAAAATTATAGTTTTCTCTTTCAATCTCTTCCTTTTTTCTAACTCCCTTAGCCGTTCCCTATTAAGCGTTTTGTCATATATATATAAAGGAATTTAGTAGATGAGTGGAATTAGCTTTTTTATAAAAATATTAATTATTCTAATTATTAAAACAAAATATTTTATATCTATAAATCCAAAAACTATAGAAAAATATTTATAAACTAGCTAATCATATCCGAAACATTATGGTGAATTCGATTTGCAAAATGGACACCTAACAGTCCTAAAAACCCCACTTGTACCGATAAGTGCCGATTTCTTAAAAAATTTCGACAATGCCCAAAAATTATGAAAAAATTATGGAAGACAATTTATGACTTAGAACATATCTTGACTCGTGAAATAAATATTGATTGTTCTAGGTCAAAAATTCTTATAAGAAAATTTATGGGTTTCACACCGGACTTGCTTCTTAAACCGTTAGAGTTTTTGTGTTATACAACAACAACATCAAGCCTTTATCCCACTACGTGGGGTAAGCTACATGAATCCTTTTTCTCCATTGTGTCCTATTAAAAGTCAAATTCTCGTTTAAATCTAATAAAGAAAGGTCATTCCTAATATTTTCTAACCAAGTCTTTTTAGGTCTACCCCTACCTTTCTTAACATAAGTTAAATCTAATGCCTCTACTCTCCTAACCGGGTCATCGCAAGGCCGCCGTTTTATGTGACCAAATCATCTAAGGCGACTTTCTCTAATCTTATATAAAAGTATTATTTAAATTTAAGTAGAAGAATATTATTTGTGCTCTTACGAGCGTCCGATCGAGTCTAGGCTAAAACAAAAGCGACATACAAGCCACAAAAAAACAGGCAATCATATACGCAATCAAATCGAATCAAATACATCATACAATTGAATTAATTTATTAAAGTAAAGTCCGTAGGCAAATATCCCATTTATTACAATCCATAATTGCAAAAATTAAAAGTTGTCAGGCACCACTAACCACAAACCCGGGTTCTAATCTTATAACTAACGCAAGTAGACTTTGAGTGGGATACTATTTGTCTTCAATACTTCATCCTTCTAGTCTTCAAACTCCTTCGAGCCGTCGTACTTGGATACCAAAATGGAAAAGAAAACTCTTCCCTTGATGGGGAGGTTACTTTTTGCCCCTTCGTGTATTAAAATGATCCAAAATTAAGCTTCCAAATGGAATAGGATTATCCCCCTGAGGGGTATACATTTCTCTTTTGAGTCTAATTTTGAACCTATGTATCCTGACTTAAAGAACCATTTTCACAACACTTAACTTGAAACAAATTATATTAATCTTAAAATAAAAATATACTCTCCTGCAATGTTATCCTAAACATTTAAAAGTAAAATATATCCCAAGTAATTATATAGTATAATTAAAATACTAAAACCATCCACACTTAACCATGATCTTATTTATTTAGAGTCTAAGTAAGCTAAAGCACATGTATCTGTTATATAATTATTAAATTTTATCCTCTTATTTTCCTGCACGAGCATGGCCATCGTGTAGAAAGGCCCAACGAATGAGTTTTTATATCAAGAAGTTGGAGGAGACGATGGAGAAGACTTTTCCTTTAGACACCGAGGTCATAGGATTGTCGGAGGTACAACTTTAAGCGGAGGGCACACAAACTTCGCTAGAGTTTGCTCTAACAAATGAATGGAGGCTAGGAGATTGGGGAATGGGAGGGGAACACTTAGGAACACTTAGAATGGATGGTCAGGATTAATCGGGGCAGCCTTTGGATGGCTTCCAAGTGGAAGGGCACATGTCTTTTGAGCCTCATAAGCTTGAAGCTGACGAGCCCAAGTTTTAGAAGCCTTTGGATGAGGCCCGAGACAGAGGGGACAACCGAAGCTCCAATCCACTTCTTCTGGCCGTCGACAGCTATTGGTTGGGTCATGATGATCTAGAAAGATTGTTGGAGGTCTGGTGAACTCAAGGGTGAGCTCAATTTGGCATGGGAGAGCCCAATTGCATAGATGGGCTCGAGTTAACCCAAACATGTATGGTTTGGTCGACTTGGGTCAAGCTCGGGTTGAGCTAGTGTTGGATTTGGTAGGGGAAGTAGGTTGAGTCATGGGGAATCCAATGCAATTGGCAATTGGCAATTGGGTTTGAATTGTCCTTAGGTGGGAAATGGCTTGGACCAAGGTGATTTTGACCACTTTGGCTAGCCTAGAGGTTGACCCAAGTCAGTCCAAGAGCTGGGCTGGCTAGGGTAGGTGCCTTAGGCCTAGGACTATCGAATGGAAGTGTTGATTGGGTCAGGTGGGGCTTAGGTTGGGAAATGGCTCAACCCATAGTGGTTTTGGCCACTTTTGGCTAGCCTAATTCATAACCCAAGTTTTGACCCAAGGGTTAGGTCAACTATGCAAGGTGCATTGGGTCAAGGCCCAATACCAAACCAATGGAAGCCAAATAGATAATTGAAATTGATTGGATATAGTTTAAAAGTTGATTAGAAATTATTAGAAGGTTGGACAGGAAATTGAATTGAGAGGTAGAATTGGATTTGATTAAACTTGGATTTGCTCTTTGACTAGAACCTATATGGTTAAGAAGTATACATCTTCTAACGATTAGGTCATCAGGAAAAAATCCGAGTCCTAATGACTTCACACAAAAATGAGGTTAGCAATAAGATGATAAGTTCAAAAAGGAAACTTCTAGGTAGGGGGTGTAAATAAGCCAAGTTGAGCTCGAGCTGCACCTAACTCGAGTTTGACTTGTCCAATCAATAGTGAGCTTGGACTCGAGCTCAAGCTCGAGTCAAACTTGTGTATTGAGCTCAAGCTCGACTAATTAAAAAAATTGTAAGCTGGAGCTCGACTCGTTAACTTGAGTTAGTCCAAGAAGCTCGTTCCATCGGAGATGCTTGTTAGCATTGCAGAAGACCATTGGAGAACCTTTGCAAAAACAGCTCGCCATGGAGGAAGTGGTTCTCACGAAAGTGGGAACGGATCTTGATGGAGAAGAACCGCAGAGGACTGATTAGGCATGTGATTTTGCAAATCAAAAATAAAATTTGCTTGAGAAATTATATGTTTGATAACTTCAATAAAGAAAAGACATAAAGCAACAGCGTGAATTAAAACGGAAATGAAATGAGTTGCACTTGCACAGCTTTCATTTTTTTTAAATGATCGAACATGCAGTTACGTCTTATCTCCAATTGTACATTGGTTGCACAGTTTTTCCTTATTTATTTAATATAAAATATAGTTTTTTAAAATTTATTTTAAAAAATGAGTCGAACTCATCAGCCAACAAGTCAAAATTTATCAAACTCAAGCTTGAGATCATTTAGTATTCGAGCATGCTTTTATGCCCAAGTTCGAGCTCGTGACTCGATCAGCTTAACTCGCAGGCTCATTAAAGGATCAACTTCAAGCCAACTCACAAACCAACTTGACTCATTTACACCCTTAATTTCAAGTCTCTCTCACATAAGTGATAACTCGCTCACGATACAACCAAGCCTTCTCAAAATAATCAATGCCATAGTCTATCATCAAGTTTGATTTGATCTTTACCTTTATACTTCGATTAGAGGTTATGAGCTTATCTTTAATCATATATCCAATAAGCTACAATTGAGCTTATCAGTGATTTTTAAATCTCACATCAAATGTACAAATATGTTCTAAATTTATAAAAAAAAAATTTGCTCGCAAGTTCCATGAATATGTCATTAAAGAGTAACAAATGTGCCATTCAAAGCATAGCGAATTTTAGATTAAAATGTTATTATCAACATCTATCACTTTATATATAATATCCATGAGATCATTCAGAAAAATATCCAATCAACACGCATGGCTTTTTTTCATTCTCCTCAATACAATATATAAAAATGTTGATAGTTGATTTACTTACATAAAATTCTTATTAATATATAATTTTATTATTACGCAGAAATTAGGACTGAATAATAATCGAACCATGGCCAAAGATATTCAACATGCAATTAAACTATATTCGAAGACATAATCGTTCGATAAGAGATGATCGTACATTATTCATGGCACGATGTTCAAATATAGTTTGAATAAAGATAGAATAAGTCTTTTAACGACTTGAACCATGTTTTGAACAAAAATAAAGAGGGCAGAAATAGAAAGAACTAGAAATCTTCCTTCCTATACAAGGAGATATGAGTGTAGCATAAGATAATTTTATTTGAATAAAATATTTTAACATATTTTTTGAAGAAGAAAAAACAAGTCATATTTTTCAATTTAAATCATGAAGTGGCATATAAAGTTAAGTTTCCCCTATGCAAAAGCTGATTAATCCAAAAGGAATATTGTGATTCATCCAAAATAATGAAAGCAAGAAGCAAACTATAAATAATTTGACTGGTTTCATGCATTTTGGTCAACTCAAAATTCTTATTTGCCATTAAAAAGCAAACAAAATTTTGAAAATTTGAAATTTGACTTTACGTAAAAACACATCAAAATTGGAAAAATAACTAAGCCTTCATTTGGGATGACTTTTTTTGTTGTTTCTAGTTAATTTTTGTACTAAAAAGTTGCTTTATGAAGTAGTAAGAAAGCCATCTCAAAACGAAGCCTAAATTAGCTTTTAATTTTTTTCTAAAATGAAAAAATGTATCTTCAAGACTATGGAAGGGGCATCTAATTGATTGATTGTTCAAGACTTGTGAACTGCTAAGAAATACATCAAAACAAAAAATATTTTACACAAAATAAGAATATATATTAGTTGTATATTTTAATAAAGATCAAAAAGAAAAATACAAGTACGGGAAATGTCACAAAGGGTTAAACAGTTGACAAAAACGGTGACCATGGAAGGGAATTTTTATTACATCTGGTGTCCTAACGTAACTCTACATTCGGACGCCAGTAAAATGGTGTCATGTGCTCCTATTCTTTACCGTACGGCCCGACGATCCGACCCGAACACGGACCCGGTATTGCTATATATTGGCTGATTTGTGCAGACTGGGATATTGCTAGGTATTGCTCGGTAACGAGAAATATCATTCTATCAAGACCAATACCGAGTAATACAGAGCAATATCGAGCAATACCCCGGTTTTGCTAGGTATTACTCGGTATTGGTCTTGGTATAACGGTATTTTCTCATTATTACCAAGCAATACCTAGCAATACACGAATATAGCAATACTGGGTTCCGGTTTTGGTCAGGTCGTCGGGTCGCACGGTAAAGAGTAGGAGCACGTGGCGACATATTATGGAGTTGCTAAGTGTTATGACAATGGTTGGATTGGATAAGGCATACAAGAGAGGAGATTTTTCAAAACTTGCAAATAATTAACCAAGCAATAAAAACAAGTTTGCAAGTAAATAAATGATAATTTAAAGGACAGCAGAATATTTACATAATTAAGCCTTCAATCTGACCCGTTCACACCTAACTAACACTCGTATTAAGATTCTTTCTATCCAAACTTTACCGTGCAATCCTTATTTTCTATGATGACTAAGCCTTACAATATATGTATTCTCCTTGAAAGCATGCACTAAGGCTCGTTTGAACTGTTTTTTTATTATTTTCTAAAGTAATTTTTTAATAAAAAAATAATGTACTAAAAAACAGCTTTCGAAAGAATTAAGAAAGTTGTCTTTTTTTATATGGCTTTTTTACTGCTTCTTAAAACAGCTTTCTAATAAAAAATTAATTTTTTTTTTACTAAAAAGCTGCTTTAAGAAGCAATAAGAAAGCCGCCCAAAATGAACTCTATGTCTAAATAGAAATATAAGCTTTTATATATATATATATATATATAAGCTTTTTAAATCTTACCAAATGCTTAGCAAAAAGATTAACAAAAACTTTGAGATTTTATAATACTGAAGTCATAAGCTGCTGCATGAAAAATGCACCAAAACGAAGAAAAGAAGCAATCTTACAAAGCACATGATCGCCTTACAGCCTCCACAAGCTTTGTAAATTTTTTGGCTTTGAGATCACAGGATTTGATGAGAGTTCTCATAAATTCAGAAAAAAACTGAGTGAGAGTTTAATTAAGAGCTCGTGAGAAGAAAATGAATATTGGATTTTGCTTTGTAAATCATTAGCCTAATCTCATTCTGGCTTATAGTGTTTACAGATGAGTTATAAAATTTGTTAAAGCGATTATTTGGGTCATAAAGAACATCCAAACGATCAAGAAACAAATTAGAAAAAAAAAAATAAGATCAATTTTACTATCATTAATAAACACAACTTTTCAACTCTTCTAGCAATGCCTTTACCAAGTCGAAATTTTGACTTTCTATTTTTAATAAACATTATTGTTTGTGGGCTCCGAAAATTTGGCCCCAGCCTCCCCCACTGCTTTTCAGGGAAGTTTTAACGGAATAAGTTCTAGTGTAAATTTTGGGAAGACAAATGAGTTTGTAGATAATACACACACAGAGATTTCGCCCTCATTTTGCGAGCATTTCATGATCTGAGTTCTGGTTTCCCATAGGCACAAGCTCCTATAGTTAATTACCCCTCCCGACAGCGAGAGATAACTTTCGATGAAGGCTAGTCATCAATCAGATACGTAGATAATAAATGTTATATGGCATATAGTAGCAACATTGATTTGAGAATTGGAAATTGGATATTTAAAATTGAAAATTTCACCATCTTGCTCTTAAAGCGGATGGTAGGGGAATGGATGATGGATCCGATCAAAATCTCATAGTTCCGTCATCACGGACAATCGTGGTCCCTAGTCTACTTAGTCAAAGGAGGTAGTCGACCCAACCTGACAGAAGGATCCTTATCGGCAGCCATGGGTTACTTCGTCCTAGGGTACCTTGTAAATCTGGAGTGAATGTTTGTCTAAGAGGACAAATCTGAATTCACCTTAGCTAACAGAGGGCTTTATTATGTCATATCAATTATATCATATTGATTCATATATCAAAGATTTGATGTCATTAAGGAACATATTGACTCTGGCCATAATCATAATTTAGTGATGTCATTTGGCGACAAAATCACTCAGTTCAGAGGGCTTCGGGTCATAATCGTTTACTTTTAGTGTCACTTGGCGGCGAAACTAACGGTTAGAGGATACCTACCACGTTCTTACTGGCAAGAGATTATTTGAGAATGGATCATAATAATATTTTTGACTAGACATTAGCTCATGTGAATTAAAATATATTTCAATTTGTCCACCCAGGCAAACTGTTGTGGAGGGGTGGATAGATTTTGCTTTAAATGTTTTGATAGATTATTTCAATTTTAAATATTCTAGATTTGGATGATTTTGAGATTTTGGACTTTGTGGATTTTTGGGTGGAATTTGAAAATATTTGAAGGTGTACAGCATTGGAATTAAGCCCTCTGGTTGGAAAAGTTATTACGTCCGGACAAAAAACTGAAAATCCGAACGTATACTGGGCAATACCGAGTGCTCAAACCGAGCTCCAGGTGACGTGGCGCGATGTTATTGGTCTCTGGACGCGTTCGATGTCCGGACACAATAATTACTTCTCCGGTTGAGATATACGTTCAACACGGTCATCATCTAGGTTTTTGGAGTTTTTTTCATTTGTGGATTGAACCTTGTTGACCTTGTCGAGCTGTAAACAGAGGATTGAGTTTCGTATCATTTATACCTTTGTTGATGAATTTCTATATTCATAGGCCTTGAAGGCCTTATATGAACGTATAAAACAAATATTTCGGTCGACCCATTGACCGTATATTTGTTTGATAATTCGAGCCGTGTCAACTCCTATCTATCCATATAGAAGGATCGGGATCGAACTACATTCATTTATTGACTCACGCAGCATCCCTAGATATTATACCTGTACCCATAACACGCTCACAATGGCCCATACAAGTTGTATGATTACACACACCCTTTTTGTGTACCTATGTTCATACATATTACAATGCGTGTGCGAGGGCATTTTCAGGTATCTGACAGATGTACTGCGACGGCACATAGAAGCTCGTGCTTGTCGTAACCCTTCTATATTTGCTCGTAGGTAATATGTTAGATGGACAACCACTGTTCATCAAGAAGCTTGCAAGCCTCAATAATATTTACCAACTCAATGTTCGGAAATTGATTGAACTAAGACTCACTCCATTTTCTGAAGGTAATGGTTTGATCTGGCTTTCTCTTCCCAGAACTGGTATAGAGATCGATATGCAATTCCCTAATTATGCCATCATCATCAGTTTATGTTGTTGTCTTAATTAAAAAATCAATCATTTCAACATTGGATGATTGTGTTCTTGCTGATGTCCTATACGTCGAAATCAAAGGTTACTTCCTTGAGCGGACATTGTAGCGATTGGAGGCACATCGAATCGTATAAGAGAAATATGCAAGGCATCCATTCCTCAAATAATCGTTAAAGTCCATGAGATGATTGGAATAGTAGACAAACCACTATATACACAACCATTCATTTGTTGTCACCAGGTATTTGATCTTATTGTAATTCTCTCACATTATGCTTGTACATAGCATCTTTGATGTACATCTGTATTCACAAGACCTCACATTTGTAGTACATTTACTATTGTCTCATGCGGATGATATGTTGTATACATATTTGTGTTCACAAATACCCACGAGTCTCTTATAATCACTTGTGGATGGACTATTGTTTGTGTTTGCAAATTATGTATTCACTTGTATGCATTTCATTATCGTTCATTAACACTCACAAGTCTCCTACCGTCGCTTGTAAACATTCATCATGAATCTTCTAGTACTGCAAGCATATATTTTCATTGCAATTCTTCTGATGTCGCTTGTGGAATAATATCTAGTGACAGTGTTGGTAATTTCATCAAAGCTTGTTGCCCTTGTCCTTCCACAAATGACAATGTTCATACTACAGGCTTTCTTCTGCCTGCAGACTAGTTGTGTGATTCTTATCATCATTCATGAATAGTTCGTTATGTATTTTACAAATTCATTGTCACTTGATATGTTCGTTTGCAATTGAGAGTTGATTTACCACGAGTCCTTAACATATACTTGTATATAAATTGTCACAATCATTTCATGTTCCATGTAGATTGTTCAAGTCAATCAATTAGCATAAACCTTCACTATCATTTGCGAGTGAATGATGCTAAAGATCACACGCTCTTCATTGTCTTCAAACACAGCTTGTAGTTCATAAGGGACTTATGTGTGGATGATAATTTCACTATGCACCTTGTGTGATTGCTCGGCACCAATCATCTTCAATCACTTAAGAGCATGATTGAGATGCATTGCTTGTATTCATGGCATGACTCATTTTTGTTCAATCAATTGCTATTTAGGAGTGAGTTATGACCTATATTGCAAACCAACCATCATGCTCCAATGGTCTCATATGATGGCTTTGTAACTAAGTCATGCCTTTTACAATTTTCTTTTTTGTGTTCATCAACATCTCTATTTCAATTGAGATGATTATTGCAATTTTTCATTGCCCAAAAATCTCATGTTAAAGCATATAATCACTTCATGCATGAATATTTTATTTTATCATTCATATAGTTCATGATTTTTCTTATTAATATTAGACTTTAGTTCAAATTTAAATTTAAGTTAATTTATTCGAAGTACATTCAAGCTCAACATAAGTTCCCTGCTATCTAAAGTTGATCCAAGTTCTTTGTTGTTCAAGTAGCAAATTCAAGTTATATGTCCCTTGTTGTCCTTTCAGATCAATCAAGTTCAAGTTCAAGTCCTTATATCTTTAGTCCAAATTTCGGCAATCTCCCGTCGTCTCTCCCGTTTAGGGGAAAAACCAAGAGGCAACATTCCCCTCCACGCTACATGAGCACTTCAGGTAGATGTCGGGTGACACCGCAGCTGCATTTTCTTCAATTCACGCTACGCTAAATGAGAGTTTAAGGGTCTCGGGCACCTGTTAAAAAATAACACAATTGTTTCCCCACGTATGGCTACTTACTTTTCATATCCCTCATGCTACTTGAGTGCTCCAGGGATTACCCACCTCATCGCAAGCGTAGCACCGACTTCCCTACCCCGTGCTACATGAGCGCATAGGGAGGTTTGTCGGCTCGTCGTAAGCGTCGAGAGTGGAATTTTTGAGTTAGAAATATCATACCTTCGCAGAGAGTTGGCAATGACGACGGGGTGTAAGCGATGAAATGTACAAAACTCTTTTTTTTTTCTCTTTTTTTTGTAACTCTCACTTTTTTTAACTCTTTTTTTCTCTTTTTTTTTTTCTTTTTCTTTTTTGACTTCTTCAGTCTCTCCCTATATATATATATATATAAGAGTAGTAATAAAGTTAATATTGACAACAATGATAATATTAGTTAACATCAAATATTAATATAACACATGTTAATAATAATAATAACAACAGACTTATTAATATCAATATACACACATAAATAAATATACATAATATATAATAATAATTAGTTATTAATTAATTAATACTAACTAATAGTCTTTACCTTAACTGAGTCGAATTAGCCTGTTGATGAAGGAGGTCGGATGAGGGTTAAGTATTCGGCTGCTTGAAGAATAAAGATGGGTTTGATTTGGATTTGCGACTTATAGATGTGGAGGCCGACGGGATCAGGTGGAGTTTGGAATGTAGAGTAGGAGCTTCAGTCGATGCAGATGGATGGGAGACTGTTTGGAAGAGGTTTTGACAGGAGGCAAGAGGTCGGGGCTTGAGGTTGACTTGTGAGGTTCGACGGCTGGAGGTTTGGGAAGAAGCTTGCGGTTGCTTGTGTATAGTTCGACAAGGAAGAGGTGTCGAAGGAAGCTTGGCAGGCAAATGGAGGTGAAGAAGGCTTCGATTGGGGTAGCTCTAGAAGTCGGAAGCAGCGATCGAGCTCGAGGGGATTTAATGAGTTCGGTAAAGAGAGCAGGGAAGAGGCGGATACCCTGGGTAGATCGGATCGGGTTGAAGCTTTAAGCTTTGGATGAGGGTCGAATGTGGGAGAGATCTGACTGCAATCAGTCGGTTGGAAGTGTGGCTGTAGATAGAGACGGACCCGATGCGGTCTGCCTTGGATTTAGGAGGCTTGTGATATGGAAGTCAGCTAGGGGACTTTCGAATGGAGCTTCGTCGTGAGGTTAGAAACTGGAAGGTCGGAGATTCTGGAGTTGGAAGACTGGGTGTTTGAAGGCTTGCAGGGTTTGGAATGTGAATAGCAAAAACAAAAAAAAAAAATAATTGATTAAACAAAAATAATTGGCTAGACCAAATGATTTTCCAACCTCCTAGGGGTGCTTAAGGGTAATTAGGTTCTTTATACAACTAATCTGATTGAGGTCTTGTAGGGGAGAACCGAAGAAGGTTTTGACGAAGAAGCAGGAGGTTGGCAAGGAGAAGATTGCTTCATTGGAAGAGAAATATAGGGGTTTAGCTGATTGGAGAATGGTAACTCCTCTCCAAATAATAGCAATTTCTATCAACTTCTCAACTTCTTGGGTAATTAGGTTCTTTGGGCAGCTAGTCTGAGGGTAAAGTTAGCATGGGTCAAGCTAATTAGTTCGGATAACCTTAAATCTAATTGGGCTAATACTGAGTTCAACCTAGGTTCAACATAGGTCTAGGCCAATTTTAGCTAGATTCGCTAATTCCTAGGATGCCACCGAGTTCATAAGGTCAAGTGAGGGTGAATTCAAAGTTACTTTTGGTTTGGATCTACCCAATGGAGCCAAAAGGTCCATTAATTTGATTAAAATTTGATTCAACCTACGTTCAAACTAGGTTTAGGCCACCTAGAGCTAAATCCAATGAGTCCTAGGATCTCACTTGTTCGTATCGAATGAAGGTGAGGCTAAATTGGGTAAAGGGTCCAGCTAAGTCTAGTTCAATCCCTTCAAAATTCATAGGGTCATAAAGTCCTCAAACACCTCATGAATCAAACCATGGTGGAAAAGTGTCCATCTAATGCCAACTGATCAAACTAGCACTAATGACCCACATTGAGCTTAAATCTGATCAGCCTCAAACTTGCCTAACCTAAGGCAAAGATCATAGCCTAACCAATTCTTGCATGTTACCTAGGAGCTCATGCATCATTCCTGCTATCAATTAAACATTCATATGATGGCTTGATGTTGATCTATAATTTTTTAGCTAAAATTAAAGTTACTATTTTCATAGAGATGGATAAACACTTCATATTGTTTATTATACCATTGCACTTCCAATAAAGTGATTCCTTTTACACACTTCTCAGGACCCATAAAAAAGATGTCAAATAAATAAACGCTCACCACAGGCAAATAAGCCACTACATAACATCAATTACCTGCAAGATTCATGCGAGGTAGGACATGTTGCAAATAATCAATTTTTTTATCAATTTACAATTATTTCTTAAACTCATCTCCGCCAGATATATATGGGCATCCTCAGTTTTAGAACATCTAAAATGGAAACACAAAAACTTACCTTCTATAACAAAAAATATAAAATAATTGGCTTAATTAAAACTTTCATTGCTTTTTATACAAATTAATGCTACTTATAAAATCATATTTCAGTAAAATACAAATACTCATGAGAAATCATCAACCATAAACTTGATATAGCTACTTCAGCTGTTATTATGTTCCATATCAACATTTCAAAAGTAACCTTTGAAAATGCTCGCTACTTATCTTGCATGTCATCAATTATTTGTTCATTAAATTTTGACATTGTCAAAATTAAAATTTAATGAGATGTACTAATAACAATCATTCGAAGAAAAGAACCCTAAACTTCAATTTCACGAACTATAAAACCTGTCACAATAGCTGGACAGGCTTACGTGATTAAAAAGGCGGGATCAATCAAAGATCCCCACAAAGCTTGAAGATAATGATTTTTTAGAAATTCAAAGAGGAAAACATAATATTATCAGCATTTCAAACAACAGCTCTCCAACTGCGAAGAGCTGCCCATAATATTAGAGGCAAATGGAAATTTGATGAACAAAAAAGGGTAAGAGTAAGAAACCTGCATTCCAAGTGCCATTCCTTTAATCATTTTCTAGCAAGATCTATACCTTTGTTGGCTCCTCTGATCTGAGTTCCAGATTGTTTTAAAGCCAATAATAAGCATTAAGTGTACCCTGCACACCTCTAGTAACTGCTCGAACATATCTTTTGGTGACTAGCTTTCAACATCCACGTTGTGGGAGGAACTTTGAATATTGTATTCAAGTGCCATACAACAACAAAAACATCAAGCCTTTTTCCCACTACGTGGGGTCGGCTACATGAATCTTTTTTCCCCAGTGTGTCCTGTTAAAAGTCAAATTCATTCAAGTGCCATAATAAAACAAAAATATCAATATATTTCTTTCAGTATTGAGTTATCTAAGTCTATCTTAGAAGAAATATGATTTACAATTGGTGCCTCCTTATCTGGAATAACTGCCGAAGTAAAGCTCATATATTTAGATTAGCGGAGTTCAGTTAGTACATTGAATTTCACTTTGTCTAATATTAAAAAACAAACCAATAAGATGAAAAAATTCGGAACAAAAACAGGCAGAATGCATTGAGTCAAGTATCAGATTTAAACATCTAATTAGGGAAGGATAATTGGAACATATACTTCCATCAAAACTACAAAAAATTATACTTATAATCATATAGACAAGTATTAAAAAAAACATAATTTCAGGTATTATATATGACACAGTAATGAGAAGTGATCTGTCAACAACCTATGCAAATTATACGGTATCCATGTGTTAGTTGCTATGCACCTAAAAATATTGGAAAATGTAACACCATCAATAGACAATACAAGACGCTTCATGAAAAGATGCAAAAGAAGATGCAATGTTATCACTGATTACTGAATGAATATGACGAGTTGTAACTTAATGGAAAGTAGATCACTGCCAGAAAGCAAAAGGTGAAGAGATAAAGCATATGGGCAACCAATAAATTCAAAAAACAAATGGTTAGTAAAGAATAACTAGCTGAGGTTTAACAAAATATAGAAGCGAATACTAACTTGTACTCTGGTGAAAACCAAACACTTGAGACCCTTTATTGGGTCAAAACAAAGACATCAATAGGAAAATGAGATTGCTTCAGTAGTTTTGCGGCAAAAGGTGATCATAACAGAAGATTTTATGACAACTATTTCAGCACACTATAATGCAAGGGCGGGTCCCTTGAAGTTATAGCTCATGGTGTCTAGTATGGCATGCACTATAAATACCATAAATAGCAAAACATATAAACCATGTGAAACCTATAAATAATTCAACAAAACCAAAAACAAAATCTATAAAGAAACACGATATTACATAAGTAGAGCCTAAGAGTATTAAACTTCAACATACATACAGCTTAACAAAAAAAATTAGATTACCAATAAACTATTAAAACAAGGAAAGCAAATAGATGATAAATATAACCATCAAGATTATAGCAATACAACGTTAAAATACATACAAAACATTGGAGCTTCGACTTTCAGAAAGAAACATGATAGAAAATACTTAGTTGGGAATTCTTATGCCTAACAAATTAGTACTAGTTTGTTTATAAATCTCGTATTCAAATTCAAAAACAAAACTAGTCATATATGAAATTATTATCATTATAAACCAAAATAGATTCATATTATTCATCATTATCATCTCCTAATTAATTTTCTTCACCATCCTCATCTTTTTCAACGAAATAGCCTCATTCTAATCATATCATGAGATCTTAGTAAAAGAGTGAACTATTCGGATCCTGCGGTCTTTGCCAATGCCAATACACTAAACACAAAGTGCAAATAGCGTGAAATTTAGATTATATGTGCCTTGCAACAATGATGGTACATGGTATGCACCTCGCTGCATTGCGAGCTCTTTTGTGTTATGTAGTGCTATTAATAAGAATGCAATGACAAGACAATTTAGCTTTGTTACATGCTAAAATCTAGGAAACATGAAAGTGTGGTATCAAATTTGTGTTTTAATACTAGCAATTTGTCCGTGCACCCCTAGGATTTTGCTTTTATGCACCATATGAAATAGGAATAAATACCTACTTCTTTGCAAATGAATATATCAAAAAGAGGCCAAAAGAAGAAAATTTTGAAAGCAAGACAATCTCAAAAACTTCCAAATAGAATGAATTTTTATCAGCAAAATAAACATGAAATACATCACTGATTTGCTCAAGTCACAGCTTGCAGAACTATTGAAGAGCCATCGAATAAAGAGATTCCAACTTGAGTGCTAGATAGGGAAAATTAGAGACCATGGATTCATTGCATAGAAGAAAATCTCTCCCACGGATTCTTATACAAGAAAGGAAAGAATTAGCCAACGAAATTGCTCCCTTGGCATCAATTGGCGACCTTAACAAGTCAAACAGTGGGCAGTCAGTTGCTAGGAGGCAGACCTGCTAGAGAGATAATAGCTAGGGGCAATTTTTTTTTTTTTTTTTGGGGGGGTTTGATGTTGTAATTATTTATAGCATTTTTCTTCAATGTAGCATTGTGCATAAATGTTCATTGAAATAATAAGCAATCCAATCTTTCCTGGCCACTTATTTTCTACATAGTATTAATGCAAGATTAGAGTCTACTTTTCCAATCCTAGTTATTCCTCTCTTATATATTTTTTTCTCTTCATTATTTCTTATTTCTTTGATTTCACATTCAAGAAGTCAACCATCATGAATGATGAAAATCAAATTAAAAGATAGCAACAGAGGCTACATGCCTCATATCACTTGAATCAAAGAAACTATCTAAAGTAGTCCCAAATTGTGAATACTTTTAAAGGAAATAAATTTATCATCTTATGGATGCTCTTCTAAAGTTGAAAGACCTAAAAGTTACACTTTGGGATGAAGCAAATTCAATGGTCATAGTGTGGTTATGGAACACACTGATTTGAAAATAACCACAAACAGTGTTTGAAATGCTATCAAACAAACATACTCAAAAGTTAAAGTTGTTGCAATTTTTAGTTTCTTTCTTGACTCAACAATGAATTCAACCAAGTTCATATTTAGATTTTAATAGAAAAAAAAAACTTACTATCTCTGAATGAAATCTTCTCAATCATGCGAGCCAAATACGGAGGAATAATAATAATACTTAACAACACTATCTCAAAAAACCCACTATGAAAACTATTGAACCCGACGGTATAAGACCTATTGTCATTAATTTTTCTCAAAAAGAATGAAGATCTTCTTTCATAGGCAATCTACAATGGTATTGCTGCAAAGAAGGTACACAACAAAGATAAATGTTGAAAACTCCATGGAAAAAACCTTTGTTATGATCGAAACAAAGATCAATCAAAAAGGAAGGCTTGTTTTGTAAAATTAGAGGAGCTCAACTCAAAGAATACGATAAACTCAAGAATTTCCTCATCTCCTTAGAAAAATCATCCAAGTTGTGTTCTCTAGCTCAAAATGATACGAATAATAATTATTGTATTGTAATGCTTCAAATAGTTCCCCTTACACCTTGATCCTGCCAACCTTTACAAACTTATATATGCTATCCTGACAATCGAAAAATAAAACTAACCAATAATTTCCTAATAATTGTTGCAAGTCAAAGGAATATTCTTTTTTCTCCTACATTTACACTCAACAATATACTAAATTATCCTCACCTTGCAATTAAATTTGTTATCAATCAATAAAATCACTAAAGAATACAACTTCAACATGAGTTTTTTCACTAATTATTATCTTGCAATACCTCACTATGGAGAAAGAAGATTGGAAAACTGATACGCCTTGGATGCAAAAACAGTAAAATAGAGAACAACAGCGTAGAAACACAAAAATATGGATAATTTTCTTATTTCTTCTTCAATAATAAAACAAGAAACAATTGATCTACTATTTAAGAGGTAGATCAACTCTCCAACAAATCCTAGAAACCGCAAGAAACTCACAATAAAAACTAGGAAAATAAACTCAGCAATCTTGATATAGGACTACGTGAGGATGAAATGATTTTGTTTAGAATTTGCACAACTTTTGATTAGAACAACAGTGAAGAAACTATTAGCATTTAAAACAACGAATTAAAACAAGAAAGGGGTCACACCCACTTAGGCTAAATCACATAACCAGAGATTTGAAACTTTCAAAATAAATTAGTAAACAACGTTATGCCAGAATATTAATTTCAATAAAAATCCCTAATCTAGAAATGAGAATTAGTAAGCAAGAAAGTACACTCAAAACCCTACGTTTACTAAGCTTAGCAGAAACAGGAGGAAGCGTCCTTCGTGACTACAATTAAACACAAGATAAAGTTTGACTCAAGAAATATGTTTAAAGGGGAAAGTAGAACCTTTTGTCAAGGATCGGTGGAGATCCTCCACTCAACGCCTTCAAAGTACTCTTCGATTGCTTCCACCAAAGTGTCTAGAATACGCTCTATGTAATCTTCAACGGTGTGATTGTCATGACCCAGCCTGACCAGAACGAATCCTATCGCGTTGAGTCGCGACGGATGAATCCAGGATCTAGCTTTGAAATTTGCTTTCAGACTTTATTCCAATAATAAGACATACAGAAAACACATAGCTAATATAAACATCCAAATATACAGAAAAGTTCATCCTTGATTTTCTTCTTTCTTTCATCAAAATAATCATGTATATTACAGTGCATGGCTCTAAGCAGAGAGTACAGAACAAAACAGAAAACTCATAACTGTACAAAAATCAAAAGTACACAAAAATACCTAATCTCATATCAGAAACTGAACCGCTAATCCAAGACCTCCTTCCATTTCCCAGAACTTGAAAACCATGAAAATAACAATGATGAGCTAACAGCTCAGCAAGACTACACTAGCCAATCAAACTCTCCAGAAATTCTCATATCAAAATACTCATAATGCGTTAAAAACATTTGTTGTACAAAATTCAGATAATCGTATGATATCAGACAGAGGTCAGAGATTCATACAGAACAGAAATCAAACAGAATACTTACATTCGTACAGAAGAAATGAAATCACAGAGACAGAAGATCTGAATCAAATTTACGACACAGAATTATCCAAATCAGAATTCAAATAACATCCAAAGTTCAGAAAAGATATCAGAAAACTTTCAAATCACATTTCATCACAGATTTCCCTGACCCAGACAGAATCTCAAAGGATTCTGACCCCTTATGTCTCCCTTCCCTGACACAGACAGAATCTCAAAGGATTTTGGCCCCTTATGCCTCCCTTTATGCTTACAGCACTAGAACATATCAGATATACAGAATTGTCAGATCAGACTTATTTTTTTCGGATTCCCTGACACAGACAGAATCTCAAAGGATTCTTGCCCCTTATAACTCCCTTCTGATATCATTCAAACACATCAAATCATTCAAATTCAGAAAAATCAGATTACATTAGAAAAATTGTCAGCGACATAACGGCAGTCCACAGAAATTTTAACAGATCAAATCACAGTTTCAGAAAATCATCAAATTACCACAGATAGTGTAAAACATCATTTTAAGACTTTCATTGTACTGAAGCAATATTTTTCAACATTCAGATTATTTTCTATTCGATAAAAACTCCGCATAATTCAAACTACCCGGTGAAAACTTTCTAGAAAATACTCAAAACGTGCAAAAATATCATCTTTACAACATATCAAAAGTTACGCATGAAAAATTTCGTCGATACAAAGATAGATCACTTTTAGGCTAACGGAAACGAAAATCGAAACAAGAAATCCATCAAAAAATCACATTTCTGAAAATTGAGAAAGGCATAATGTGCCTTACCTTGAGTCGATCAACTTTTCCAACTACGGCGACGAACGAAAACGGACTGAAGTCGCCCAAAATCCACTTTTTCTTCCTCTTCCTTCATTTTTCTCTCCTGCCCCTTCTCTCTCTTCAAAAATGACACTATTCAGATATTTATCAAACAGGATCGTCCAGGACAATGCCCTGATTGTCCCGGGACGATCTCCTCTGGACTCCAATCGTCCAGACGAAAGTTAATTATTTTTTTAACGATGCTCTCTGGACAAATTTCGTACGAACGAACATACCTTCGTCCTGGGATGAAGCTCTCTGTCACCACATTTTTAAATGTTCGTCCCGGACGAACTCCACTTCGTCCGGACGAACCTGGAAGGAAAACAAAAGAAAAACTGGCTTTCACAGTGATCGACCCTCGTATTAACGTCAAAGAAAGTTGACTGGAGAATGTTTATAAAGCCGTCCTCATCGTAGGTTAGGCCGTATTCAGTTTCTGGATCGGCCATTCATAGATGTTAATGAAGTCTTTCAACTATGGCTAGTACTCTTGAAGATTGTTGAAGAAAAGAAAAGAAGTTCTCTTCAACTTGAAGTGAGGAGGCAAAACCAATTTCCTTTCCAAAATCTGAAAGAAATTTCATATTTTTATCATTTAGGAGATAGAGATATAAGAGGGGAGAGATAATGCCTAAAATTCAAGTGGAGAATTAACGAGGGAGAGAAGAGAGAGGGACGGGTATGGAGAGAGAGGGGGAGGGGGGCAGCGGCAATGATGAGGGGGGAAAGGATTTAAATTTGTTTCCAAGATTAAGGATCTCACTTTGGAAACAAATTAAATAAAGAGGGATTATGGAATTTCGGTTGAGGTGGAGGGAGAATTTTGGAAATATTTCCAATGAGGGCTAGAGTGAATTTAGGAAATTAATTCCCCAAATTCCCTATAGAGGGCCGGCGGCATGCATAAATAAGGGAGCATTAAATGGGGTGAATTAAGGCTTCTAAATTTGACTTTAGGAATTAGGAAAGTAATAAAATAAATCCAATTTGAATTTTGAAATTTAAATTGATTTAAATTAAGTACTTTCCTAAAATAGGTGAACTAAATTAGGAAAGAATTTTTGAATTTCAAATTTAGATAATTTGAATTTCAAATTAAGCCCAAATTTCATTCACCTCAAATTAGGAAACCCAAGAAGGAAGGGGGAAGGTTGAGGCCGGCGGTTGGAAGGGATTTCGAGTAAGGTGACCGGCGGTAGGGGTGTCAATATTTGACACGCGTTTATAAAAATGGTTCGGGTTCGGGTTGACCCGTTTATATACGGGTCGGGTCGGGTTCGACCCGAACCCGACGGGTTGACCCGAATTGACACCCCTAACCGGCGGCTTGTGGGGGAAAATATGTGGAGCTCGGTTAGGAGGAGGCGAAGGCTTCGAGTTGGAGATGGTTGGATGTATTGATGTCCGGTAGTGGTGGTGGAAGGAGAAAGGGAGAAAGATAAGGAAGAAAACCACGAACCCGACCGTCTCCAAGGTTGGTGGGTGATCCGAACTCTCTCTCCTAGGGATTTCTCTCCACTCAAACTCTCAAGCTCTCACAAGAACTCATGCAAGGAAGCAAATTTTTTTTAAGCATTCATTCATTGCTTGAAAAATAAAACAAATGATTATAAATAGCCTAGTACATGAGACTCAAGAAATAAAAGATGAAAATGCCCTCGGAACTTACATACAACATCCCTTACTAAAAGGTTACAACTTGAAATCTCATAAAACAAATACAACAACACTAAAAATAGGAAAATACATAAATAAGAAAATATCATGACAACATAAATAAATAAAAAATACAATGACTCGATCATGGCCGTAGATCGACGGCCACGCCTCTGATAAACTTTCCATGCTTTGATGTCCCCATAAAATCTACTCCCTAAGCTATAAACAAACTCCCCCTTAAATAGCCCTAAAACACTAACAAAATTAGAATATTCCTAATCAACATAAACATAGTTTAGGAAACTTTTCTAAATAAATGAACCTTCATAATCAACATAAACATAATTTAGGAAATTTTCCTAAATAATTAAACATGATTTAGGAAACATTTCTAAACAATTAAACAAGATTTAGAAACCCTTCCTAAACAATTAAACATATTTTAGGAAACCTTCCTAAACAATTAAACACTTCCTAAATAACATAAACACATCTAAGAAACTTTCCTAAACAACTTCCTCCTTAATTAGGAACCTTCCTAAATAATTTCAGTTAATTAGGAACTTTCCTAAACAAGTCCCTCTTGATTATGAACCTTCCTAACAATTTTCCCTTGATTCCTCCTTCAAAAATATTTGGGTGTATCGCTTATGTCTACATCCATAAACAACACAATAGTGACATGTCTTTGACTCTTTGTAGAATATTTCTCCAATTAAAAAGGAGTGTTATCATCCAACCTTCAAAAAATACTTCACTTCAAAAGATGCTACCTCTGATATAAAATAAATTTTTCAATAAAAATCATCTTCAGAGAGACAACAACCAAATAGAAGATAAGGTCGATGAAGTCATTTTTAATTCCATCATTACATTCCAACTATATAAACTCCAATAGATGTACCTCTTCAAGTCTATATAATAAGGAATAAACTCAGCCAAAATATCTAGCAAACTCAAGGCTCCGAGCCACCATCAAGTAATAATGATAAACCCAACAACTCACATTCTCCTCTATATCACATGTCTCCAAAAATACATCTCTTCAAAACTTTTCCCCTACACAAAGCCTTCCTTACAACATCAACTCCAACTCCACTAAAATAACACAAACCTTGTTTGAGACACAAGAAAATAAGAATTGAAAGGATCAAGGTTTTAAAAGGAGAAATCGGGAATCAAGGTGTTTTTTCTAAACGAGGCGAGGCATAAGCCTCTAGGCGGATCGAGGCGTAAGCCTCAAAACGATTAAAATAAATTAATTTAAAATTACAAATAATGACAAAAAATAACAAAATATTATGTCAACTATGAATTTGAAGATTTATTTCAAGATAATATTACTGGAATACAAGATTTAAAATAAACTCACTTAAAAATAAAACATCCCCTTAGAATCAAGACCAAAAGCAGCCTCATCATCACTTTGATTGTTTTCAGAAGAATCTTCATAATTAATGTCAAAGTCATGCTCATACTCTTCTTCATCTATAATATTTTTTCCTTTATCTCCTATATCAGTTAATATTTCATTAGCTCTAAAATAAAACAATAGTAACATACAAAATAATTTATTATATTTAAGAATACCTTAGAACTTTTTTGAAGCTCCAATCTCACTTTGTTTATTTCTTTTATATACTTGGATAGTTGCTTCATTGTCTTCTTCATTGACATGAGTTTCTCCTTCTGCTTCAACTTCAGAAACATCAGCATTCTTAGGAGTAACCCATTCATCATCATATTGTAACTCATCAACAAGCAAAGGGTCAATTTCATTCTCAATATTTCCTTGATTCTGCAATTTGAGATATCTATATTTCAGTTTTTTATTAAACATAACATAAACTAGTTTGTTCATTCAATCTGCTACCAATCGATTTCTTCTCTTTGTATGAATTTGATTGAAGATGCTCCAATTACGCTCGCATGCAGAAGCCGAACACGTTAGGATAAGAACTTTAACTATAAAAGCTTTCAATTCAGGAACATCATCTCCAAACTAAGCCCACCAACGTTCTACATGAAAACAAACATAATATTTTATGAATATATGTTGAAGTAGAAGACTTGAACATAAATATTAACATTAAAATTATAAATAAACAAACTATAAACATACCAGGAGATCGTGTTTTGTAGCATGCTTGTGCTGCTCTAAATCCAAACACTCCCTTCTTCAAATAAAAATTCTCGAGTTGATCATTCACTTTGAGGTAGTCTTTTTCAGAAATGAGTTTGTCCATACATGCATACAAACCAGTTTTAACCTCTTTGTCAACATGAAAATCTTTATCATAATGAAATTGGGGGTTTAAATAGTACGCAGCAACATGTAAGTGTTGGTGTAATTGTCGATCCCACTTTTCATCTATAATATCCCATAATTTTTTGTAAGCACTTTCTTGACCTCCCAATTCTTTTGCAATATTTTATTTAGCCATATTCATTGCTTCATAAATAAATCTCATAGCCGGGGCCCTCTCATCATTAACCATTTTAAGCACCTTTACTAATGGTCATGTTATCTTCAAAGCATAATTTGTACTGCGTCAAAATGAATAATCTTTCATAACAATCTTTTTAACTTGTTTTCCTTCTTGTTTTTTGGCCCATGAACTTTTATCCCACTCTTCAGAAGCAAACATTGCTTCCAAAGATTATCTTAACTCTTTGAATCTCTGTAATGTTAAATATGCAGTAGCAAATCTTGTAACAGCAGGTCTAATAATTTTTTTGTCAATGAATTTTCTCATCAAGCTGAGTACCCAAGATTGTATATAAACTTACTAACGAATTTGGCCTTCAATATGGCTGATTTATGTTGAGGCAACTGTCCCAACCTCTCAAGCATCAAGTCAATACAATGTGCAGCACAAGGAGTCCAGTAAAGGTGAGGCCTCTTCTCCATTAACATTCTCCCTGCAGCTTTGTATGCACTTGCATTATCAGTAACAACCTGTACTAATAAGACATCTCCCACTTCCTCCACAATTTCATCCAACATTTCAAACAATAATTGTGCATCCTTTACAAAGCTTGAAGCATCTATTAATTTGAGAAAAACTATTTTATATGGATTGCTGACCAAGAAATTAATAATACTTCCAAGGTTTAAAATTGCGTAATTAAGCCTCGAGGCGGTTTTCGTCCGTGAGGCGAGGCGTAAGCCTCGAGGCGGTCTGAGGCGTAAGCCTCACGGACACAGAATTGCGTAAATGAAAAATCAAGGGTTTTAGCAGGAAAATAATAGCAATATTGTACCTTACAATAAAAACATCTAAATTATATATGAAAATAGTGGAAAATAAGAAAGTAGATGCAATAAAATCATGTCCCAAAGTACAAAATCACAAAATATTAGTTTAACAAAACTCCCAGAATATAAAAAACATATAAAATGAAATCATATCCCATCACTAAATGGGTCTTCAAGTGAATCTTCTTCTCCAATTGTATCTATGAATGACATGTCATCATCATCTTCAACATGACTCACTTTTCTCTTCCCTGTTCATTAAGAGAAAAGATCATTATCATGTATTCATGTCACTTGACATAAATGTAATGTAATAGCATATAAGAAGTTGTGGAATACCTTTACTTGATTGTTGTGCTGCAGAGCTACATTTTTGTGCGAGCATGATAGATGTTCCTTCATGCGGGTAAC
>NW_021319281.1:182372-236417 GCF_001605985.2 Dendrobium catenatum | reverse complement strand
AAAAAAAATACCTAAAATCGTTTGTGGACTTCTCCTACGAGGCGGTCGGACACTTCAACTTCGCCGGAGAGAGGCGGCGCCGGCGGGAGAGGCGGCGGGAAGGATGGCCGACCGTGCGGGACGCCTTTGGTTTCGCGAACAGAGAGCTAGAAGGGAATTTTTCGGAAATGAGGGAGACCGTACGGGATGAAGGGAGGAAGAGGGTTCATTTTAAGTGGGTGGGGCCTATTCTGTGAGGCGTACGCCTCACCCAGAATTGCGCAATTGCGCCTCAGTCCAGGTGAGGCGTACGCCTCAGCCAGGTGAAGAATTGCGTAAGCCTCAAGGCGTTTTTTGGTCAAATTGCGCAAAGGCGCGCCTCTAATTGCGCAATTTTAAACAGAGAATACTTCTATGCGAATATCTGACCAACCATCTGACATTATTGTCACTCCTGTCTCAATCCAAGTATTCTTAACATCATCCACCATTTTTGAAGTTGTCTTAACCTCCTCATTTAGCATCCAAGTCCTCAGCTCATACATGCTTGGAAGTTGTAGTCCTTTTCCATAGCTTCCAACATATCGTAACATATTGATCCATAACGGACTCCTAACAACTTTAAATGGAATTCCATTTTCATAGATGAATCAGTCGATATCCAAATAAACTCTGTTCCTGAGTTCTTTTATAGCTGTAGGAGGCTGAATATCCTGAGTATTTATGTTTTCCTCGTTATCAATATTTAGCATAAATCTATCCATGGGCCCCCAACTATCTCGGTCAGAAGAAACTAGATGGCTTCCAGTACTGGAACCTTCATGTTGTGATCCATAGTAAGAAGAGTTTCCTATCATCTCTTCCATATTTCTTTGTTTGACCTCCTTTGTGGTGGCAAACTTCTTTAAATAATATGTACATTCCTTTTTCACCTCATCAGGTACTTTTGCACATGGTCCCACATTGACATGAGTGCAGTCTAGATGATCATTCAACCTCTTGACGTCACCAGTTATGCGTTTCTCACAAAAATTACATTTCATGTAAACATATCCCTTCTTTGCACCTTCGCCTGACACTTCAACTTGAGTTTCATATTTCCATGAAGGATCTTTCTTCTTGTGCCAATAGTCATGCTAATAATTTATAGAAATATTAAATAATCAACATAAAAAATCAACAATAGGATAACACGAATACAACAATATACTGGTCTGCCTGGGGTCCAAGGGGGCGCTGCCCCCTGGTGGGGTTCGACTTGCCCGGTCAGGTCGCGGGATCAAGGGGCAACGCCCCTGCGAGAGTTTCCGGGGGCAGCGCCCCCGAAACAAAATTTTATTGTAAGAGTAATTTTGAAATTCTGCTTGTTTTTAAAGTTCGTAAATTGTTTGTATGAAAAGATACCGAGCAGTACCGAGCATGCACATAACGGTACTAAGCATGTACCGGTCGGTACCGAGCATATACTACTCGGTACCTAGCATGTGCCTAGTGGTACCGAGTATATACCGCTCTGTACCGAGCATATACTTGCTCGGTACCGACCGGTACTGGCTCGGTACCAAGTATGTACCTAGTGATACCGAGCATGTATCGCTCAGTACCGAGCATATACTTGCTCGGTACCGAGCGGTACCTAGCAATACCTAGCAGTACCGAGCATGTACTGAGCAGACGAATGAAAGAAAGCTGAATTAGGAGTTATTCAAGCTTTCGTTACTGCACGTCAAAGTCAAGGCCCACAACACCGTTCACCTACTCTTCCGACCTAATCGATGCTTGAACATTTCCTGTACTAACAACTTCGACTTCGTTTCCTGCTTTCGAAATCGTTATTGCTTTCGGCTTTGTTTCCTGCGTCGTCTCCTGCACTCACAGCTTCGTCTCTTTTCCTCACGGCTTTGTCTCTTTCCCTCACGGCTTCGCCTCCAGTTTGCCTTTCAACTCACAGGAAGCCCTAATCATATACGCAAACATGAATCGGCTGCATCGTATTTACATATATACTGAAGAAAAAATTTTGAAGCGGTGCCTTGTACTGCCTCAAGGCGTTACGCTCTGATGCGTATGCCTCGTGCGAAAAAATCGTAACCTTCGCTGGATGGTTCGAGGCATAAGCCCCGATATGCATGACTTCCGCCTCGACTTGAGGCGCGACTCAATGCGGACGCCTCGTCCGCTTTTTTAATGGTTGGAAAGGATACTATGAGAGAAGACATGAATGCCCTAAAAAAATTGCATTTAGGATAAGTTGAGCTACCAAAAGAGAAAAAATTGTATGATGCAAATTGATCTTTTTATTAAAATACAAAGCAGTTGATAACCTGAAGCGTTAAAAAAATAAATTTGATATCAAAAGATATACTCAATCCTATAGAATTGACTCTCAAAAAATAGTTGTTGTTGATGCAAAAAAGAATATAATTTTCATTAACTTTTTTCCACTATAATTAGATGGACCATGCAATAGTGTGCATGAAGAATGATAACTTACATGGAGATATTAAAGAAGACATTTATATGAGAACACTCCACTAGGATCCGACAGCACTTTCAAAAAAAAAAAAAAAGATTTGCAAATTAAGAAAGGTACTTTATAATCTCAAACAATGCCCAAGAGCATGATTTAATAAATTTACAAAAGCCATATATAACATGAGGTATAACAAAGTCAAAGAAACCATGCCCTCTTCATAAAATACTTCACTTCAATTCTTACTAAATCTATTGATGATATAATTATTACAGCTAACCATAGTGAAGGAAATGAATCACTCAGGAAGAAACTTTGTGAAGAATTAAAAATTAAGAAACCAGGCAAACTCAAATAATACATCCCAGGTATAAAAGTTGTTCGATCAGACCAAGGAATCTTTATCTTTCAATAAAAATATATTATAAACCTATTAAAGAAAACAAAGATGATTTACTATAAGCCATGTAAAACTCTAAGCAAAGTCAAAAATTAGATACAAATGAAGAAGAAATAACAGTGGACATTAAAGATTAGTTATGAATTAATCTACCTGTAACACACAAGCCTTCACATTGACTTTGCAATAATTCTCATAATTTATGCACAAATCTAAAGAACCTCAACTTCAAGCTGCTTACAGAATCCTCAGGTTCCTTAAAGCAAGTCTATAAAAAATATATATATACAAAAATATGATACACTATAAACTTGAAGGTTATACTAATGATGACTATGTGGAGTCAACAGTAGACACAAGATTCACTTCATGACACTACACACTTTTGGGAGAAAATCTTATGGCAAGTATAATCAAGAAATAATATATCATTTCAAGATCTAATGTTGGATCTGATTCAGAGCAATTGTTTGAGTCATCTCCGAACTCCTATTGATTAATATCATTCTAGAGATTTAAAAATCAAATAGAAAGAGACTATAAAGATAAACTTTGACAATAATTATGCCACTACATTGCTCACAATCCTATACAACATTATTGTACCAAATGAATGGAAGTGGATAGCTATTTCATAAAAAGTAAATTAAACTGCACTCCATGTAGAAGATAGATTGTTGATATATTCACCAAAGAGCTTAGCAACCCCACAAAAAAAAAATTTATAAACAAACTTAGAATGTTAAACCTCTATCATAGAGTTTTGGGAGGAGTATTAATGATGAGGACATCCGACCGTGAAAATTATCATAGGAGGAGTCGAAGATCGATGGCCATGATCGCCCCACTTTATTTTGAATTATTATTTGTATTTTAAATTATTTATGCATTTTTTCCATTTCTACCCGCACTTGAGGGAGTAGTCCTATGTAAGCCCTAAGGGCATATTTATCTTTTTGTTTTCCTTCGTTGTATGGTGTCTATTTAAAGCCTCCTCCTCATCATTTAAGGTAAATGGATGATTACTAAGAAAAAATTTCTGCACTTTGTTCTTAAGACCTATGAGAGTTCTCAGGAGAGTGGAACTCTCTAGGTGAGGACATCGCAACACCCACCAACCGCAAGAAGTGTTCGGGCTCGTGGCTTGAAGTCTCTAGGTGAGGGCAAAGTATTACCCATCAGCCGCAGGAAGCGTCGGGGCTCATGGTTTATATTTGTTACCCTACACTTCGTTTCTCCTTCTCTAATTCTCCTTATTTTTCTTAACTGCCGCCTCCTCCTTCCCCCTCCAAGCCGTCGGTCACCTTGTGTTTAACCCTTAACAGACCCCTCTCCATTTTCAACCCTAGCCGCCACCTCCCCATATCTATTTCTCCTCGTGGCCGAAAACTCCACCCAAACCCTAGGCCAAAAGGCACCCGACCGCCGACCCAAACACCTTCTCAAACTGCCAGCCAACCCACCAAACCCCCCTCCTATAGCCGCCAGCCAACTTCCCGCATTCTTGCCACCGATCAAAACCCCCCATTCCCCTTGGATTCTATTTCCCATGGACCCATTAGTCCTTTCCCTAATTTAATTCAAGATATTTTGGGAAACCCTAAAATTTGAATTTCAAATTTAAAAATTGATTTGAAATTCAAATTATCCCTCATATTTTGAATTAATTAATAAGGCTTTCCCTCCCATGAATTTAATTTGAATTTTAAATTTTGAAAGGACCTTAAATCCTTTCCCAATTTGAGATTCTCATTAAAGAAGGAAATCAATTCACCCAAAATAAACCCCCATCAAGGGGCCGACCCACCTCTCCCTCTTTCCTTTATTTGGAGAAGATTCAAATTCAAATTTCCCTCTCCGTTACCTCCAAAATTCAAATCCTCCATTTAACACTTTTCATTTATAAGAAATCTTAAATTATGAAAGTTTTCAAATTTAAAATTTAATTTGATTTGAATTTGAAATCCATTCCTAAAATAGGATAACTTATATTAAGAAAGTTTTAATTCAGATTTCCAATCAAATAAATCTAAATTTAATAACAGGACTTGATTTAAATTCTCTTTCTTAACTTGGAGGTTCTTAATTACAGATTCCAATCTATTTGGAATCTGAAATTCCTTCTTAAAATAAGATAAGTTTGATAGGAAATACTTGATTTCAAGTATTTTCTAATCACTCTGGCAACAAATCACAAATCCAACCGCTGTCCACAGCAGGGAAAACAGCCCAAATCTGAAGAAAAACAGAGAAAAACTGCAGAAAACGTGGAGAAAATACTTGTATTTTACTAATAGATGCAAGAAAAATAGCAAAGATACAAGGATCCTCTATTCGAGAGGAGGATCGCACTCTCCAAATCTCTAGAATTCAATCTAGAGCCCAAGCACCCAAAGAAGACAAGAAAATTTCACCAAAACATGACATAACCCTAATTCCCCCCTTTACTCCCTACTTAATGCATAAAATTCAAATCTAATACAAAAGGACCTAATTGCCCTTGCTTCTCCTCCTTTTGGCTCCAAAATTCACTTTGAAAATCAAGTGGACCCCATCGGTTCCTTCCACCTATCTTCCGCCGACTTCCTCCGCCTGTATACGCACTGAACCGGCCCAAGGTGCTGGGCCGGCTGGACCGGTCCATGGAGGACCGGTCTAACAAAGTTATTTTAGGAACCCACTAAAATCATGCTCATTTGAATTTTAATTAGGAGTTAATTCAAATATCCTTCCTTAATTAAAATTCCTATGTTGTCAAGTCTTTTAATTCCTCAAATCAATGTCCCCATCTCTAATTTGTCATATCATTCTACATCAGTTTGGTATCAAAGCATAGTTGCGCTTCCGGGATGCGTACTCGACTGAGTCGATCTCTTTTCCACCCCGGGAGAATGATGAGGACATCCGACTGTGAAAGTTTATCATAGGATGAGTCGAACATCGACGGCCATGATCGCCCCACTTTATTTTAAATTATTATTTGTATTTTAAATTATTTATGCATTTTTTTCCGTTTCTACCCTCACTTGATGGAGTAGTCCTATGTAAGTCCTAGGGGCATGTTTGTCTTTTTGTTTTCCATCGTTATATGTTGGCTATTTAAAGCCTACTCATCAATCATCATTTGAGGTTAATGGATGATTACTAAGAAAAAATTCTGCACTTTGTTCTTAAGAGCTATGAGAGTTCTTAGGAGAGTAGAGGTCCCTAAATGAGGGCATCGCAACACCCACCAGCCATAGGAAGTGTCCAGGCTCGTGGTTTGAAATCCCTAGGTGAGGGCAAAGTATTACCCATCAACCGCAGGAAGTGTCAGGGCTCATAGTTTATCTTTCTTTACCTACACTTCCTTTCTCCTTCTCTAATTCCCCTTCTTCTTTCTTCTAATCGCCGCTCTACCTCTCCTTCTCCCTTGACCGCTGGTCAAACCCTCCATAATCGCCGGCCAAGCTTCCCTCTTCCCCTCCTCCACCCATCGACCACTCCAACACCACCTCCTAGACGGCCACCTCCCTTATTCCCTCCACCTAGCCACCGGCCCAAGACCCCACTTCCCCTCCTCCCACCACCACCGGCCCCAATCAATCCCTCTCCATTTGCCTCCAAATTCGAATTACTCTTTAGTGCTTTCCTTATTGTATGCAAATCACAAAAAGGATAGTATTAAAATCTGATTTCTTTTATTTGAAATTTGAAATTTATTTCCTAATCTATCTTGTTTCATTTTAGGAAAGTTATTTAAAGCAAACCTATTTGAATTTCAATTATGATTTGATTTGGGCCCTTTGATCCACCCCCAATCATCTCCATTAATGCAACCCCTTGCATGGTCGGTCCCTTTGCTCCCCTCCATTCATAAATTTCCTAAATTAGATCACTATTGATTTGAAAAGTATTCAGATTTGAATTCAAATCATTTTGAATTTCAAATACTTTCCAAATTAATACAACTATTTTATGAAGCATCCCTAATTGATGCAAATCTGAAATTAATTCAAATTTGAAGTCATCAATCAATAATCTATGCAAAGATCCACAAAGTTCTTTAATTGTTTGCTTACGCAACATTTCTTCATCCTTTGAAATTTGGTGGCAGCACACAAATACTTGACTAAATATTGGGGAGGATTTCCAGTCATTAGGCACATTCCTGGAGCAAAAGCACACGATCCTATAACATCAAACTATTTTAATTCATGATTTTAGCTTTCTACACCTCTTTTTCACAGAAATATAAAATGAGTTGTCCTGTCTATCATCGGAAGAGATGTAAAGTTGTAAACAAGTTCTAAATCGCATACTTAGTCACACCAATATCAAATAGCAAACAGAATGTGTAACTGATATATACGACAAAATAAGGTAGCAGAAAAAAGAAGAGGCTAAACCACAATCTTAAGATATGAACAGGTCCAAAAAGAAAGAAAATGCTAAAGAAGAAAGAAGGGAAACACCAACAAAAGAAACAAAAAGAAGCAGTTTTTGAAAGCAAATATAGAGATGAAAAGAAAATTCATTTCAAATTTAGGGGTTGTTTGGTTGCCTACAAAGAGAGTGCAAAATATTCCAAATGCATGGGTTTTAAGAGTAAAGGCATTTGGTTTGATGTAAAAAAAAAAGCAATATAAAATTTTGGTGCATTTGGAATTCACCATCTAGTTCATTTTTGGTTTATTTGAGATTATTCTGATTTGAGCAAGCTCCAAATACACCGGAAATTCATTTCAATTGTCGCCGCCCGTCGCCTCCATGCACCAATAGCCGACCACCGTTGCCCGCCCGCCGCCAATCGCCGCAGTCGCCGCTGGCAACCACCAGCCATCGCCTCTTGTGTCGCTGGCCACCACTACCAATTGCCCATAGCTGGCCACACTGCCGCCAATGCCGGCCACCGACCGCTACATTTTTGCACATTACATTGCATTCATTTTACTTAAACAACAACAATAAGCCTTTATCCCACTATGTGGGGTCAGCTACATGAATCCTTTTTCGCCATTGTGTCATGTGAATAGTCAAATTATCATTTAAATCTAATAAAGAAAGGTCATTTATAATATTTTCTAACCACGTCTTTTTAGGTCTACATCTACCTTTCTTAACATAAGTCAAATCTAATACATCTACTTTCTTAATAGGTTATTAGAAGGTCGTCGTTTTATGTGACCAAACCATCTAAGATGACTCGCTATAATATTATCTTCCACCAGAGCTACTCTAACCTTTTCACATATATGCTCATTTTATATCCTGTCTCTAAGAGTAAAGTCACTCATCCACCTGAGCATCCTCATCTCTGCAACACTTAATTTTATTCTTCTCTTTTAATGGCCAACATTATGCATCATAAAGCATTGCAAGTCTCACCACCATCTTATAGAATTTTCCCTTAAGTTTGAGGGGGACTTTTCTATCACACACCAAGCACGATGCATTCCTCCACTTCAACCATCCAACTTGAATTCTACTAATAATATCTCCATCTATTTCACTATCACACTGAACAATAGACCCAAAATATCTAAAACGTGTACTCCTATTAATGACTTGATCGCCCAAAGTCTCAATCCCCCCACTAGATCTAACTAAAATTACACTCCATATATTCATTGTTAAATCTACTCAAACGAAAGCCTTTAGACTCCAAAGTTGACCTCCATAATTCAAGTTTACATTCAACTCCCTCTCTAGTCTTATCAATAAGAAGAATATCATTAGCAAAAAGCATACACTAGGGTACAACCTCTTGCAAATGTCTAGTAAGAATATCCATGACTACAGCAAAAAGATATGGGCTTAAAGTTGATCCTTGATGTAATCTAACTGAAATAGGAAAATACTTGGTCAAACCACCTTGTGTTTGTGCACAAGTATATCTCTTGCATACATATCCTTAATGACTTGAATATAAGCATCATTAACCCCTTTCTTTTCTAGAACTCTCCATGGCACTTCTCTAGGAACTTTATCATATGCTTTCTCTAAATCAATAAATATCATATGTAAATCCTCGTTGTTCTCTCTATAATTCTCCATCAAACTTCTCAATAAATGTATAGCTTCCATAATAGACCTACCCTGCAAGAATCCAAATTGATTTTGAGAAATATTAGTATCACGCCCTAATCTATGCTCCATAACTCTCTACCATAGTTTTAAAATACGATGCATTAATTTAATTCCTCTATAATTCGTACAATCTTGTGCATCACCTTTATTCATAAAAATAGGAATCAACAGACTCATTCTCCACTCATCTAGCATCTTTTTAATCTTCAAAATAATATTAAAAAGTTATAGGTTTAAATCTATGAAAATTTCAAATAGCTGTGTGCCCACAAACTTATCAATGGATAAATTGTATACAAACACGGCTATAGTAATTATTATATAGTAATTATTAAATCCTAACCATAAGCGTTATCTTTTGCATATGTTTTCAGGTTTAAAACCAAATAAAGTAAATTTTTGTGTGCTTAATAGTCTTTGATCTGTGAATTCTTATTGCTTTTGAGTGATTCACATCCACTACATCATTCTAGTTATATTAGGAACCTTAGACCCTTGAGTGTTCTACATCACTATAGACTATGAAATTCTACAAGTGATGATGAATGGTTACATCAACAAGAAATTCAATAATTATGCCCAATTTTGTTAGACGAATGTCAACTAAATTCATCATAACTGAATTTTTTAAAGTCAAACAAATTTGATGTGGATCTTAATGTTTACAACCATAGTAAAAATTATATATTTGCACTATGAGTTTATAACAATCATGTTGAAATTTAAATTTGAATTTCTAATATAACTTTTGATTGTAATAAGTTAATTGTGTCAAATTATATTTACATGTTGATGATGTTATCTTATTGCTAAGGCTATTGTTGTCCAATTAATAAGTCGAGCAAAATCAATAAAAATTATAATTCCTTGGTTGAGTGAAGTTCGTTTCAAATTTATGTTTCTATTTAAGCATTATATTTTTTGTTGCCCTAGTTCCTCGACTATGTTGAGTTCATTATTTCATTTCCATTTTTATGATTCATTTCTCGTGATTGTTATGATAAAAACCATTTGAAACTTTAACTAACTATATTTTGCTTGACTTGTGAGGTCATTTGAGGAACTCTATCATTTGAGACTACTTAAGACTGAGTGGTCTCTTTTGGTGATTTCCTTAATCAATTTTCTTCGACTCTAATTGGGATTTATAAAATACATATGTAAGGCATCTATATAAGATACTTATGTTAATAAAAATTTGCATTTGGATGATCAAATCCTTATACTTTCGAGATTTAATTTATTGCAGAATGGTGAAGCTTTCTTTTAAGTGGCATCTTCTCCGTTTCTTTTTCATTCTCTTCTTCTAACAATTTTTAATTATTAGTTGAAAGTATGACTAAATTTTTTAAGATTTGTATAATCTAAATTTCTTTCTTTTGCATGAAATTTCAATCATCTGTGTTGCTACATTAATTGCTAGCAGTAGGCCAAAACTCTTTTAAGCCTGATGTCAAATTTTACCATTTACTTTTGTTTTCATCGAAAATAACAAATGTTTTGTTAAAGAAAACTAGAGTAACATTGAATATTAGATCCAAATTAGAAACCCTAGACCCCTCAAGTGGAAATTTGATGAGAAGATAGAGGAAAAAGCAAGAAGGAAGGGTTGTGCCAATTGAAATAATATTGCTAATCAAGCCCAAAGAAACATAGCATGTTTTAAAGCACTGGCTTCATGAACACAATCACTATTGCAACAAATGAACATATAGGCTAGCAAATGTTCATATACATTACAAATTATTCAGGTATTGTGGCATGATGGCGTCCCATATAAGCCCAAAGAAGATGACTGAAATGTCAAATTAATAGACTACTCACCGATGAAATAATACTCCACTGCTAATAATGCTACAAAAAAAATCATTTCATGCATTGTATGTCTTAATAACACAAGCAAATTCCTTTAGAAACAAGAAAATCATACCAGTTGTTTACAGGTCAAAAGCATCCCTCAAACTGTACTCAGAAACTTGAAGCATTGTTAACAAGGTGTACTACTGCCTTCTTTGTCTCTTTATTCTCTCAAGGGCACCTAAAGGAGCATTCACCCCACTTTCCTCAGAACCAGCAACTTCCTTCTGATCTACAGTGACTTTGTGTGCCAATTCTCCAAAGATAGTAGCAGGGACATCCTTTTGAGCTATTTCAATTTTTTCATCATCTGAATCACTTTCTTCTGGCAACTCTATATCCTCATTGTTAGCGTTTACCTTCTCATTGTTAGGCTGTGACTCAACTCCAGCGCTTATGAAGTTCATCATTCTGCTTCCATCTTTAGCAGACAAGTTAGCAGAGGAGGGAGCCAATTGTCTTTCTAAAGAAGCCATTTCATCTTCAGGAACTCCGGCCCTCTTAAGAGTGTCCACTGCTTCCTCTAGGTTCAATTTCTGATCTTTTTGCATTAAATATTCAGGAAGGATCAAATGAGTCTGCAAAAGGTGGATGAAAAAATAAAAATAAATATGAGTTTCATGAACATCATCAAATCTCGGGAAAGATGAATCTTCAATAGGCAAGTAATAGAAAGTAAAATAAAATGATTAATATTATTAACATTACAATGTCAACGGTTTCATGCAATGATGGCAACTTACCTGGCTAAAGCTAGCTAAGACACTGCGTTTGACACGAAGCATCTCCCTGAATGTATCCTCATTACCATGTTGGACTTCAAAATCATTCCACTTCTTCCAAAAATCAGAATCAGAACGTGGATCAGCAAATTGTGATGCAAACACAAAAACTGCACGAGCCCGATCAATCTCTCCCAGATTCCTCTCAAGTTCAGCGTACTTCATGCACATCGTTTTAACAGCATTATCTGGAAGGCCAGACTCAATGGCTTGCTGCAAAAAACACAAAAAAAAAATGGAAGTTAGAACATTTAAGAAACAAGTCTATCGCAAGATACTAATATAATAAAGTATATTCCAAAAAAAGAACTAATTACAAGGCTAAAGGATAAGATATCATGAAATTTGCAGTTATTTTATCAGACTAAAGATGGGAACATAAAACGTTAATCTTCCTTTAATTTAATTGGGTTATGTTTTTCTGTTAAACCTAGACAAATTTTAAGACATCTCTCAAATGGAAACGTCATATGCATTCAATGTGTTTACCTAAATTCCTTACAATGAGAGACTGCTGTAACATGAAACTGCTGAATATGAAGGCAAGAAGCTTACCTCATAAATTTCCCTTGTTTTTGGAATGCCAAAAATTTCAGCAGCACGAGCGATGTAGATCTCATACATACTCAGCTTTTCACCATCAGAGACAGCTTTTACAGCTTGGTCATAGACTTTCATTGCCCGTTTCGCTAGTCCATAGTCTTCCTCCAGTTTAGCATATTGCAGATATAATGGCTTCACATCTTGTGCAGGTGCCTAATGGAAACAAAGAATGTATCATGGAACTTTTGTGTGAAAAAGTTTGACTCAACAATCATGAATTATGTTTAACTGAAAACTTCTAGCTTACCGTAACAAAGAAGTAGAGTCACATAACTCCGACATGATTAAAATTTCAGAGGAAAGAAAAGTTGGAAAACACCTCAGAGGAATAGAACAAACAGGGGTGTAAACACATAAGGCTTCATGGTAAATTAGGTGCAAATATTAATAGTCGTTAATGAACATTAAAAGCATGGACAATAAGGAAAAAAATAAAAATGACAAATTATTTCTTCCTAAAGAAAAAAAAGTAACTACTAATGCCATTTTGGAACACAAGACGTGAGGAAGACCAAAAGTTAGATGACTACAGCTTGACCAACAATTTCAAACTAAAAGAACTGGACTTAGTCCATCAGAAAAACAAACAATCATTACAAAGAACCATCGAAAATTAAAGTAGCTGTGCGTGAATGCTATTTCACGTAAAGTTTTACAGTAAAATAAAAAAAGCTCATATGATGGAACAAATCTAGGTTAATGCAATTAAAAAGGGAATTAAGGCAAAAATATACACACATGATATAAAGCATAGTCCAAATAAAATACAGCACCAGCACAAGAACTAAATATTTAATTAGCAGCCGGTGATGAACAATCGAAGCTTGATGCTTTTACTTGCAAATTAATAAAAGACACTGCTTTTTAATGCTAATGCATAATGAATTGTTCGTGCTGTAACATGAGAAAAACTGAAATTATTGCACACCTTTTCAATTGCATGCTCAAAAAGCTCTCTTGCCCGCTCTAGCTTGGTCTTTCCATATCTCTTAACAAACTTAGAGAGGTATGTGACCCATATATCTTTCACATGAGGGTACTTAAAGATCTTGACGCCTCTTTCATACACCTTAAATGCATCTTCAAAGTACTTGTGCTCCTAGTAGCATGAAAATAAAAATTAGTAACTTCAATGGCAGCAATGTTAATTTTAAAGCAAAAAAATATGATACCTCAAGAAGAAAGGCATAATTCAGTATGATTTGCGGTGTAGCAATCCTCAGATCAAGTATTCTCTCATACACAGTACGTGTACTTTCCAGCGTTCCTAAACTCTCTTCCAGATCCACGTAAAAGCTCCAGAGTCTCAAAGACTTGTGCAACCTCATCTGTGCAGGCTCGTTACCATCCGCAGCAACTGCATTGAGGCAACATTATAATCAGGAAAGCAAATAATATTTTTGATTTCTCCATAAACTAAACCATGGTACCATCCGAGAACATTGCACATCCAGTAAGAAAAAGTGAGAATTAGAAACAAAATGATGCCAGCAGTCAGTAGGTTACCTCTTCTTTTGACCTCAACGGAGGGTTCTGCAGTAGATCTTCTCATCAGCTCAAGTGCTGCCTGGAAATTCTTGTGCCTCAGCTCCATCTCAGCCCACTCACACCAAACACTTGCCAGATTGTCAACTGTCTTGTAGTTGACCTGCACAGCCTTGTCAAATATAACTCTAGCATTCACCAGATCATTATGGTTCTCATACAACCGTGCAAATGAAACCCACAATGTGTGAGGCTTCCCCACTGCCTTCATTGGGTCCACTGTCCTAACTGCTTCAGTGAAAGTTAATATCTGCTTAGTGGGATTTCCCTCAAAAAGCTTCACCCGCCTGCATAGTAAATGAATGATAATCAAATAACTACCAAACAAATTAATATTCAGAATTCAGACAAGTCTGCGCTTAACTGAAGGAAAATGAAGCTTAGAGAAAGATGGCTTATCACCTGTGCCACTGCTCTACATTATGTGGGTTCTGCCTTAATAACACACTGTTCAGCAGCTCTGGCCGACGATCAAAGAGACTCTCAAGCCTCGCCAGCCTAAGATCAGCATCGTCATCATCATTTAACCAGAAATCTTCAAGAAACTTCTTTGAAAGCTTGTCGATTCCATTATTATCACCGCCTTCATCGCCATCACTGCCATCTGAGCCGTTTTCAGTTGTCTCAATCTTAGCAGCGAGGGCGCTCTGCTCAAACTGGGCATAAGAGTCGAAGATGACGGAGAAATCTCTGACAGTGACAACACTTGCGAGGCCCTCCTCGAAGACATCGCGTGCCTTCTCATAAAGGCTGCGGCGGACGTAATAATCAGCAAGAGAGGTCCATAGGCGACCGATCTCATCGGTGTACTTTCGGATCCCCCCGCGGATGATGGCGTCAACCTTGAGACCGGATACCTCCGTAGCGTGGCATGTGAGGAGGTCACAGAGCTCAAGCCAGAGCTGGTGGCGGTTCTTGCCCTTAATGGAATGGAAGGAATCGTCGTTGAGGACGGATGCTAGGCGCTCGGAAGCCTCCTGCCAAAGCTGGGAGCGGAGTAGGAAGTCGATGAAGTCCTCAATGTGGGAAGGGTCGAAAAGGAGATAACGACGGTAGACGCGGAGGGAGGTCTCCACGGGGACGCCGGGGAGCGAGACAAGAGTAAGATACGGTGACCATATGCGGTCGTGCTGGGTGACTGGCAGGGCGCACAGGGCACGGTCGAAGGTGCGGCGCGCACGAGTGATGAGGCGCTGCTCGGTAAGGGAAGTGAGGTACATGATCCAGATGCGGGGCATCTTGTGCATGGTAATCAGGGCACGTTCGAAGGTGTTGTTGAGATGGCCGTAGAGGTCGTGGGAGATTGGAAAAGAGCGAACGCGGTCAAGCCGCTCCCGGAGATAGGCTTGCCACAGCTTGTAGCTCCCCGGTAAGGCCTTTAGGGCGCGTTCGTATATGACGCGGCGCTTATCGAACGGCGCATCGGCGCGGGCTACAAGGTAGCGCCACCACAGCATTAGGTTGAAAGGGTTGCGGAGGATTTCTTCTTCGTAGGGGAGGTCATCCTCGGATGGATAGAGTTCCGCAGATATGGGCACAGCTTCCTTCGACGTCGAAGGCGATGGTTCCGCCATTGTTGAGGAAGAAACTGGAAGAGGATGAACGAAAGACTGAAGAGTTTAAACCCTAGGGGGGGCTGTTTGGTATGCGGATTTAGGCCGGATTTGGGCGAAATCCAGCCAAACGGCCTAAAATGCAAAATCAAATCTCACGGTAAATCAAAGCCGCGGTTGACGGAAAATTCCCTCTTTTCGTGGTAAATCCCGGATTTACGAAATGCTTTGGTTCGGCGAATTTACGGGATTTGGTCGAAGAAGCGCGCGAAAGGGAGAAAGTTACCTTCACGGCAAGCGAGCTCCCGTTGTTGCTTCAGATCAAAAAACAATGTCGTAACTTCCGATCCAACAGAACAGGAAGGTAATATCGTCGAAGGAGCAAAGTCGAACGGCGAGGAAGAACTCGTGAAAAATTCTACACTCGTGCGAACGAACAAAGCCGAACGAACGAAATAGTGGAAGGTAAAGTAAAACCTACTTCTAATTGCTGAATATTTTAATTAATATAATTTAAAATAGGAATTTTTACATACATAACACTTAAAACTATTGAAAATACATATCTAACATCTAAACATTAGTATTTACTTATCTACCACCTAAATTCTCCCTCTCCTTCAATTCTACCACTCCGTTTATTAGCACCCGCACGTCGTCATCTATTCGTTTGCGCGAACGAACAGAACGGATGTATGATGGCCGGTCAAGCAATCCGAGCAGAACAACATTTTAGAAAAATGGAGATCGCCGGCACAACCGGCATCAGCAGCAGACCCCAAAGCTCCGGCTCCCTTGCCTGCAGGACACACAACCTGAAGGCGCAGAGCGACGTCACTGCCGCGACGGCGCTGCCGGAGAGAATAAGTGTCTTGAAGGCGCCGCCACGACCGGGATCTTCGCTCCGGCGAAAGTGTCGCTATCAAAGTCATCAGCAAGGATCACATCCGGCGAGAATCTTGCTTGTCCGCACCTAAACCTCTCCGCATTCTCAATCAAATACGGCGGCAGATTGATCACGGACTTCGAAAGAGTGCAAGTAATGAAGCCTTCTCCCTCCTAGCCTGCATCTCCAAGGCCTGCTCCATTCCTCTTGTTCTAATTCCCCACATAGCCTTCTCCCTCCTAGCTATGAAGCAGACTAACATGGCAACAAAAGCAGAGCAGAGGAATCATAATAAAGGCATATTTCGACTGGGTCCATAGATGCTTTTCTGTTTTGTAATTTTGTAGCTTATTCTACAGAAACTATTTTGTCGCTAATTCAAGGGGAGAAGACGCCAACTGTGGGATGGAGAAGGGGAAAAAAAAAACAGAACCAAACTATAGGAGCTGAACCAAACGCGAACTTCTTCATGCCTGTATCAGATGCCGAAGCTGAATAAGACGAGAAGGTTGGATTTGCTAACAGTGTGATTCAGGGAGAAGTTCGCCAAGCAGATTGATTCACAAAACAAAAGCCTGTGTCGCATTAGATTCGTGAACTGTGCGATTCACGTCAAGAGAAGAACCTGCTCTAGGTTCCCGCCCTTTTTCGGGATTTGGTGTTGACGGGAGGCGTGGGGAGTTGACGGAATGTTATTTTTGATGAGAATAAGGGTTTGAAGGTGGTATATAAGTAAATATGAAAGTTTAGGTGTTAAATAGGTAAATAGGCTTGTTTTAAGTGTTAGGTATGTAAAAATCCCTTTAAAATATTAATAATTAAGTGAAATTAATTAAATAATATTTAAATAATGATAAAATTATTAACATCTCCCAAGCTAGCACCAGAAGTTTCAGCGAAGATATTCAAAGCAAAGATTAATCTACGAACATGATGAACTTCTAATTACGTGTATACACCTCTGACTCGAAAGTAAAGTCGTTTTACCAGAAAAATGTTTTGAATTTTGGGTTTGGATAAATCATTTGCTTCTCAAAGGAGCGGAGCGTTTCATTTTAGTCTTAGTTAAATACTTAGTTATTTTAAAATAATTAATATGATTAAATATGATTTTAAATAAAAAAAATATTATAAATAATTAATTAGTATTAATAAAATTTTGTTATATTTTATTTAAACTTCTCTTGTCGTACTTTAATTGTTCTAATAATGTATGTCAACTCTTTTAATCTCCTTAAATCCTGAATTGAACAGTCAAACAATCACATAAGATTTAACTAAATTTATCATGAATGTTACCAAACAGTTTTCAGGATTTAATCTCCTCAGGATTTCATAAATCCGGATTTGGAAGATTTATGAAATCCTATTTAAATGAAATCCTATATTCTACCAAACAGCCCCTAAGCCTGAATCGCCTGATACGTCGAGAAAGTCTTACTTCCTAGGGGAGTTTAATCGATAAGATAACCTGAAATTAAAAAAAAATTAAGGAAATCTAATTTAGTAGGCCAATGTTAGGAATCTGATAAATATATCCGTTATTTTATTTTTTTAAGAAATATATTCAAAAAAAAAAATTCAAATCAAGTTAATTCAAATTTGTATATTTATGAACTATTTATTAAAATTAGTCCTACAAAATTAAATTGGCTCAACTTAAAAAGTAAAATCAAACATCAATTCTCACATGATTCTAATATATTCAAATCAAAATTGAATCTAGATCAATGAAGCTCATTAGGGTAGAATTATTGATACGACATAGAATTTTAATATGGATATTTATGGGCGGCTCACAAATAGGACATTTGAAGCTACAGTTCATTAGGAGATTGCGAACAAGAGCAAATGGGACCAACAAAACTTGGGTTTACTAAGGGTTCGCAAATGGGACCAATGAAGTTCGGCGCTCATGGACAGAATCACTTCCCAAACAAAAATGATTTCACAAAGGGAGGACATACTGATAGGACTGATAGTGTTAGGGAAAAAGATTTCGTAATAAAAGTGTAAGGGAATGCAATTACAAGAACGACGACATTAGGGGCTCTTTATGGACGGCATCTCAAGACAACGCAAAATAAAGGAATGTTGGAACCAAGTTAAAAATTTATTTGAATCAAGTTAGAATAAGGTTCAATTAAGATTTTGAACAAGGTTTGATTAAACATAGATTGACCCTTATTCAAACTAAAGTCAATTCTTTTTTGAACCTCGATTTGAACAAGTTTAAATTCTAACCAAATTGAACCAAATTTGCTTGTTGCAAACTCCAATAGATATTATATGCATATGAAAGAGAGCCAATTTCATCCAAAATAAAGTTTCATTCATATTATATGAGACATTAAACAACAAGCATAATTCTCTAGTTGTAAGCATTATGAAATATATGAAATTAATTTTCTAAATAAAATTAGAGAGATTTAAATATATACTACATAAATTTTAAGTATTTAAGTATCTAGTAGTTTCTATTTTGCAAGAAGGGTAAGTCAAAGAAATCAACACTATTACCTCCATGGCTCCATAAACATCGGCCGCATATCTAAACAATCATAAGAGAGCCACCAATTAAAAGATGATCATCGCATACATAGCACACCAACTCTCTAATAAAGACTAATTTTTAATTTAATATTTTAGTATCTCCGTTACATCAAAATATATTCTTCATAAAAATATATAATTCACTTTAAAAATAATATTAATAATATTTTTATATGATGCAAAGATTTGAGTGTTATTCAAGTAAATTTCTAAGTTTTGGATTTATATATATAAATACATATGAAATATAGGTATGTATGAAAATATTAACAAAAAGCAGGGGGATTTATATAAATACTATATAATTTTAATGTACCTACATATCTAATGCCTAAATTTTTTTATTCACTTATATAAATTTACAGTGTCTCAATCACGTCTTTTATTGTATGTTATTTCAACATATCACACTCTAATCATTTTTCAATTATAATGTTTATAATAGAGATTGTGGAGTGTATGAGATCGAATGCATTGTGCTCTTAATTTCAAAGAAGATTTTACTTGAAATTACAATTGATATCATGCAATTCTTTTTTGTCCTCATTTCAGGCACATGCCTTCTTTGGGAGAGATTATTAGGTGCGGAGTGCGGACGGGGAGAATCGTCCGCACAAGCATTGTTCGGCGCTAGGTACCTGCACTCGGTACCGCTGTGTACCGCTAAGTACCCAGTACTTGTACGGACGGTGCGCACTCCGCACCTAATAATTTTCCTTCTCTGAAGTCATCTATATGTTTCGAAGGCTTCCATGCACACAAAAAAATTATTCTTATAAATTTTTTGTTCACGTGAAAATGTTTGAACTATAAACGAGTATAAGATACTTGTTTATATTTACTCTTTTGCCATTTTGTAAAACTATTTATACTGTGCTCTGGCTTTATTTGTTATTATTCAGTCATATAATAAAATTCCCTTTCTTTACATTTCTTGCTCTTCTCTCTGCTCTTCCCGTGTCACGTTCTTTCATGGTATCTAGAGCTAGTTCGTGATCATGGCCGATCAAGATTCTGTGACCTCCCACCCTCCCTCATCCACTGCTGTCTCCGGCGACACCACCACCACCGAAATCCACATTCCGGCACCACTAAAGTTCCTTATCTCCAACATAAAGAATCTTATTCCTCAGGTCCTCACCGTGGACAATTATGCAATCTGACGCATACAGCTTCTACAGCAATTTACCGCCAATGGGTACGCCGGCCACCTCACCGGCACGGTTTCTTGCCCCTCCGACATCAACACCGTCGAATTCAAGCGGTGGACTCTCGTCGACAGATATCTTCTCTCTGCCCTGTTCTCTACAATTTCTCCTACAATTCTTCCCCACGTCATTTTGTCTTCCACTGCCAGTGAAGTTTGGGCGACGCTAGAACGTCGTTTACAACCTTCTTGTCGGTCGCACGCTATCCAGCTCAAGAACGAGCTGCACACGATTCAAATGCGTGATCTCACAATGCAACAGTACCTCACTCGAATAAAAACCATTGTAGACAATATCGCCGCTTCGGGCTCTCATGTTGATGTGGAAGACGTCATCATCTACATTCTCAACGGCCTTCCTTCCACTTACAACTCTTTCAAAGCTGCCATTCGCACCTATCCTCTTCCCCTTGATCTTGACAATCTTTATTCGATGCTTTGTAGTGAAGAGATCAACGTACAGCAAGAATCGGCAAGGGATATGGCTGCCTCTTCCGGTGCAACCGCACTTTACACCACTACCGCCAATCAAGTTCGAGGTCGCTCTCACCGCAGATTTGGCAAAACTAAGAACTATAATGTCGGCTTCACAACATCAGCTCAAACGGGATCAACCACTGCCTCGACAACTACTTCTGTTTCAAGACCGACATGCCAGATTTGCAATAAGACTGGACACATTGCCTTAAACTGTTGGCATAGGAACAACCCGAATTTCGCTCCAACATCGCAACGACCGATCCCTGCTTATCTTGCTCAATAGAACCTCTCGGCAAATCAAGATTTGATCATCGACTCAGGCGCTTCCAATCACCTCACACCGGATATCAATGCTCTCCGTCATCCGTCTGTTTATCAAGGCTCGGAAAGTGTTTCCATCGCCAATGGGTCTCATCTTCCGGTCACGCATTCCGGTCAGGGTCTTCTTCCCCTTCCTGACACTCCTCGTAAGCTTATCTTACGTAAACTTCTTCATGTTCCTCAATTATCTCATAATCTGCTTTCTGTTTCTCAACTTACTACTGATAATCCTATTTCTATAAGTTTTGACGCTAATGGCTGTGAAATTAAGAATCTCCAGGACCACCGTCCGCTTCTTCGTGGGCCTCTACGTGACGGATTGTATCGCCTTCCCAGCTGTTCCGGTAAAGGCATCAATGCTTTTCACGCCAACCTCAAACAAGAGCATCTTTGGCACAACCGGCTCGGTCATCCTCATCATCGTCTGCTCAAATTTCTTCACCAACATATACCGAAACTTGATTACATTTCTAATTCCATTTCTTGCAAATCTTGTAATATTGCTAAAAGTCACAAACTAAGTTTCAATAAATCTGTTTCCAATTATGTTTGTTCTTTTGATCTTGTGCACTCTGACGTTTGGGGTCCTGCCCCCGTTTCCTCTCTTGAGGAATTTCAATACTATGTTGTGTTTATTGACGATTTTTCTCGGTTTTCATGAATGTACCTCATGCGCAATAAACATGAAACTTTATCCAAATTTAAATTGTTCTGTCAGATGGTTTTTACTCAATATAACAGGACTCCCAAAGTCCTTCGGTCGGACGGCGGTGGCGAATACGTTAGTACCGATTTCACTACTTTCTTGAATCAGCATGGCATCCAACGACAATTATCCTGTCCGCACACCCCTGAGCAAAATGGGATGGCTGAACGGAAACACAGACATGTTCTTGACATTACCAGGACGTTGCTTCATGAGTCCAGTTCGCCTGCATATCTTTGGGCCGAAGCAGCTGCTACGGCGAATTATTTGATCAATCGTCTTCCGTCATCCTCTACCAATCAGCAGACTCCGTTCTATCGTCTAAATGGCCGGCATCCTACCTATGATCATCTTCGTATATTTGGTTGCCAGTGTTTTCCCCGGTTACGGCCATATGCGGACAACAAACTTTCTCCACGGTCCCGGGAATGTGTCTTCATTGGATACTCGCCCTTTTAAAAAGGGTACAAGTGCCTTGAAATTCAAACAGGCAAAATATTCATTTCCCGGCATGTTCATTTCAATGAGCTTCAATTCCCTTTCACACAACAAACTCATAATACTCCACCGTTACAACCTACTTCTATCATACCGCCCCTTCTTCTTGTACCCACGTCTGTTAGCCTCACTAATAATCCCAATATAATTCAACCTGCAGAGACCTCTCATTCCTTACCCACTGAACCTGTCATAACCGAACCTCTTAATCCACCTATTCAGCTGCCACATTCTGATCATCCTATGACTGCTTCAGCTCCTTCATCACATCCTATGCAGACAAGACTCAAGTCGGGTATCACTAAACCCAAACAGATTTTTTCTCTGATTAGCAAGGCATCCTCTGCTTCCACTCCTCTTTCTTATGCTCAAGCCTCTAAGTATACACATTGGCGTACATCAATGCAAGAAGAATTTCAAGCTCTTCTTCGACAAGGAACGTGGACACTTGTTCCCGCCCCTACGCATAAATCGATCATTGGTTGTAAGTGGATCTACAAAACAAAATTGTTACCAAATGGGCAAGTTGATCGTTACAAGGCACGTCTAGTTGCACAAGGATACGACCAGCAGTACGACATTCATTACAGTGAAACATTTAGCCCGGTAGCAAAGATGCCTACCGTCCGCATTCTTCTCTCCGTCGCTGTCAATCGGCAATGGCCAATACTGCAACTTGATGTTGCCAATGCTTTCCTCCATGGTGACATAACCGAAGACTTATATATGCGACAACCGCAAGGTTTTGAGGACACCGCACATCCTGCCTTTGTCTGCAAACTTAATAAATCTCTGTATGGTCTTAAACAGGCTCCACGGAAATGGTTTGAGAAACTCACCAGTTATCTTCAGGATCAAGGATTCAGGTTTAGTCGTTCCGATCCTTCTCTTCTTCTTTTTCAACACAATAATACAAAATTTTTTTTTTTAATCTATGTGGACGATATTATTGTGACAGGAAACAGTCCAAGTGCAATTCATAGTCTCCTAAACTATCTCAAGACACAGTTCGATCTCCGTCAGCTCGGTGACATCTCCTTATTCCTCGGCATTCAGGTGATCCGGCGACCTTCTGGTCTCTTCCTTACACAACAACATTATGCGCAGAAACTCCTTGAGGACTCGGGTCTAGCGGATAGCAAACCTACTAGCACACCTACTTCCCCGAAGATCAAAGACTCTAAGGAAAACCGTCAGTTGTTCGATGATCCTACACTCTATCGTCGTCTCGCCGGGTCCCTACAATACCTCTCTATCACCCGTCCGGACATTGCTTTCGCTACCAATCAAGTTTGTCAACATATGCATCAACCAACGGTAGCAGATTTTCAATCTCTCAAGCGGCTGTTGAGGTACATTAAAGGGACATTAAGCTTTGGACTGCCCATTACCACCGGCGACTTGATTCTTCGGACTTACACGGATGCGGACTGGGCTTCAGATGAGTCTGATCGGAAGTCAATCTCTGGTTTTTGTAGTTTTTTGGGACCAAACTTAATCTCTTGGTCGGTCAAGAAACAAGTTACCGTTGCCAAATCTTCCACTGAGGCTGAATATCGCTCGCTATCTGCTGCAACTTCCGACGTCATTTGGCTTCGCCGTCTTACTGCCGAACTGGATCTACCTCAGGCCGCGACAACTACAATTCATTGTGACAATACTTCGGCCATCGCATTGGCCAAGAACCCGGTATTCCACGCTAGAACAAAACACATCGAGATCGATTACCAATTCATGCGTCAACATATCAACTCCGGGGCTATCACTATACAACACATTTCCTCCGCCGATCAAGCTGCAGATATTTTGACTAAACATTTTTCTCCTACTCGTTTGCATGAGCTTCGCCGCAAATTAACCATTCAACCCTTGAATGCTTAATTTGAGGGAGGCTATAAACGAGTATAAGATACTTGTTTATATTTACTCTTTTGCCATTTTGTAAAACTATTTATACTGTGCTCTGGCTTTATTTGTGATTATTCAGTCATATAATAAAATTCCCTTTCTTTACATTTCTTGCTCTTCTCTCTGCTCTTCCCGTGTCACGTTCTTTCATGAACTTGGTTTATTGGGAAATGAATTGTGTGATCACATTCAAATCATCAAGACAAATTGAATAGGCTATTTGCGCCCATCCAAATTAGGATTTATTTGCAATGTGTCAAGAGATAGAATATATAATCATTGAAACATTAAATACCTAAACATATATTTGTTTTAAATTTGTTAAAATATATTATGATTAACTTATCATGTTTATATTTAAATCTTATGAATATTTATTTATTTATTTACTTTTTATTTTCTTTCGTAATAAGTTTTCTGTTCAAATCTTTTAAAACCGTTCTTCTTGCATTGACCCTCATGCCCAGCCCATAAATTAGCTTTTATGTTTTTTGGCTCACATAACAGGAACCAAATATCATTCTCCCTTGGCTTTCACGCACAGAACGCGAGCCTGGAGGACAAACCACTCCATCCTTTGCACGTTGTTCTTGCTGACTTCACCTGGACTTCACCCGCACTACCTTCGCACATCATCGCACCATCCAGGTCATCTCCTTCACCCACGTACACTAGATCCCAGGCTACAGCTTTCGCAGGCCAAGGGGCAGTTGTGCATGGTGGCTTACCAGAGATGTAAACGAGTCGAGTCGAACTCAAATCATGCTTAATTCGAGCTCGGCCCATCTTCCAAATTGCAAGCTTGAACTCGAGCTCAAATGGCGTGCTCAAGCTTTTCTCGTGGCAATAGATTCAAACTTGCAAGCCACCTAGCAAGGCATAAGAAGAACAGCTTGTGATTCCACCTTATGCTTTTGCGTTCTAGGTTTCATTCCATCTTCCGCTTCCGTGTTAGTTTTGAATATGGTTTTGTGTGGGCTTCGGCTTCTATGTCAGCTTTCGCCTTCGGTTATGCATTGAGTTCCGCTTCCATGTTTCAGTTCTTATTCCGTCTTTTGCTTCCACATCATCTTTTGGTTCTGATTCTGATTTCGGTTCGACCTTCTACCTATTCGATCCACTCGAGTAGCTCGACTAGTCAACAGGTCAAGCAGCAACTCAATCAAACTTGAGCTCTATTGGCCCAATGAGCTCGCAAATATGCTTGAGCTCAAGCTCGAAACTCGATCACTATCCATCAGCCCTTCTTATGCCATCGCCTCCAGTAGCTTCCTAGTTGCCGCGATTGTACAAGCGTCTATGGCTGCATTTTAGTCAACTAAGATATGAAGTATCAATATACTTGGCAACATGAGATTTCTGAGTCTCTTTCTTGGAATTTGATATCGTTTGATGAACTATGAAGTTTTTTTTAATCAAATCACAGGTTGATGTGGGTTAGCCATAAATTTGGCAACATGTTTAGTGATGATTTTGTTGGGAATAAATTGAATGATTAAACTTGTATCAAATTTGCATCATATGGAATGGAAAGTTTATACTATCCTACTCATAAATGATCATGGAGTTAAATGCTAAATCAGTAGCTTTGTGTCTTGCATTTATCATACAATTATGTGCATACTACATGATATTGTTTTGGGCATTTCCCAAAAAAAAATTTAATATGGCATTTTCTCATTCTGCGCAAGTTTTTCAAATTCTAAACTAATTTTCAATTTGACATAACAAGATGTATAAACTAATTCATAAATAACATTTACATACCTCCCGACCATTGAATTGGACCGCGTTCTTCACTAATTTTGAAATATTATAAAATTTTTCTATCCCTAAATATTGGTGTATGTTTCTTCAACTTAAAAGTAGTGGAGATAAGGCTTTGAGATCCAAAATATATTTAAAATTCAAAATTAATTGCTGCCCATCACAAAAAAATTGAAATTTCAATTTTAAAAGTTAAATTTAAACTGAAAAATAGTTAGTTTTAAAAAGCTGAATTAAGTTAGCATATGTCACTTTATAACCCCATGAATGCAAATGGGTAGCTAAACTCTTTATGAATCTTGTGCAAACCATGTTTGAACACATCAATTGGCACATCATATAGTTTTGATAAGGCTTGTTGCCCCGGGTGGAGCCAAAAAAAATTTTATATGGGGGCACAAATTATAAATACTAAAAATATCCTCAACATTTTTTATTTAGGCTTGGAATCGACATTGGTGGGTTTAAAAACTTTTTGTCATACTTGTTAATTAAAAAAAAAAGATAAATTATATAATAAATCAGGGAGCACCACGGCACTTGCCAAGCCTAAATGAAAAGAAAAATTATATAAAAAAATTCACGTGTCCCCAGTGTCCTCACCTTGCCTCCGCTAGTGCTTGTTGTAACACCCATTATTCTAGAATTTAGGTAATTGCCTTAATTTAGTTTAGTTCTTCTTTGTAAGTCATATAGTGCTAGATTAACCATATTGCTAAGTCCAGAATTTGAACCGAGAAAGAGACAATCCAAGTCAAAAAAATAAATCGAGGAGCACCACGGCACTTAAATTGTGACATTGAGCTCTATGTTTGATAGCTGGTTTTAAGGAGGCATTGCAGCATCGAAAATCTCTATCTATGAGATTTTGGAAGAATATAAAATATTCAGGGTGGCTTAGGAATGTTGGGGATGAGAGTATCGTGGTGCTAGGCCAAAATAAATATTTTTAAAATAATAAATATTTTCCGTTTTATAAACCATCTCATCCCCATCCATCCTTATTAGAGAAGAAGGAATGGAGGAGAAAGGAGGAGAGAGAAAGAATGGGAAAGATTTGGAGGCTAAAACTTGAAAATCATCTATCAAATTAGTTAAGGAAATTATCATGCTCAAGATATGCAACTTAAGGTTTATTTCAAATTTCAATTTCGGTGTTTTTATAAAAAGATATGTTTAATGTTAATATTTGGTCAAGTTTTAGTTATCATGTTACCATGGCTCACCTTATAATGAGTAGTTTCATTCTTGTAATAGTATATAAGTAAGAGCTTTGTGAATTATGGTGAGGTTGAAGTAATAAAATTCCCCCTCTCTCTCTCTCTCTCTCTCTCTCTCTCTCTCTCTCTCTCTCTCTCTCTCCCCCTAGGTGAAAGTAGCAAGAAGCAACCATCTAGGAGAGAAGGAGGCCCTCGGACTAGGCAAGCTAGATAATGGTGAAGGTGTAGTTGTGCGCGGGGGATGGGGTGGGGAGTGGGGAAGGTATCATAGCTTTGTCAAAAATATCAAGGGGAAAGAGGAAGGTGTTACTTTCAATTAAGAACATGAGTGAATTCAGAGAATGGTCTCGCTGGATGAATCAAGTGCCTCGAATGCTTTGTCAATCACATGGATCGTGGGAAGAATAATTACATACACAAGCATGTGGGTTTTGGTATGCGTCCGGGGTGCATGCATGTGCTGTTAGAGGCACTGACAAGCGCTACGTGAGGCGCAGAGGCCAAGTCGCAGGCTTATGTGTGGAGGTAGGATTATGCATGGATGCGAGCAAGATTGAGCTCAGGTCGGCAAGCTTGTGGGAGGAGTGGTCATACATATGGGATATGGGTCGACGATCTTGGGTTGTACACATAAGAGAGCAACTAACATATAGTGGGCTCGGATCTCATGATTATATGACACACAGAGACAACAGTGCAAGATGGGATTATTCCTACATTGGGTGAATCATGAGGTGTTCAGGCTGAGCAATCGTGTGGAGTGTCGGTTGTTGACCTTGCTTTTCATTATACTAGGGTTAAGGGGATTGACTTGGTCAAATTGACCAAGCCAGACCCTAAGACCACTTCTATTAGGTTCGGTGAGTCAAAAAAAATTTGTTGAGCCCAGACCTAGGTACTAGGTCAACCTGGTTGACCAAGTCAACTAGGTTGATCAAACTAGCCCAAATCCTCGCTTGCTCAAACCCTAATCAATTTGGACTTGATTGACCATGCTAACCAAGTCAACACTTGGCTTGGTCAACCCAAGCCTAATTTGGTCAAATTTGACCTATTTAGGTCAAATCCATGGCCCCTTTAGCATTTAAACCCATTCAAGTCTCCTCTTGACCCAAAACATAGCCAAGGAAGCTTAATTCCCTCCTAATTAACCCTTGAAGCCATCTTAGCCATCCATCAAAGGGTTGGGACTATAAATAGGGGTCTAAGGCTTCATTATGGGGGATCTTGGTTTTACTTTTGCCCTAAGCCTCCTCAAGTATGAGCCTTAGTTTCATTGAACTCCCCTAGTCTCCCTCTACCTCTCCCAAGTCAAAACCAGTGGTCAAAGCTCGTCGACAATGAGAACTTCGACAAACCGAGCTTAGTTCCTTCCAAGGTAATTTTCCATCGATCTAAAGCTTTTTAGAATGTGATTCCTTCTACAAATAGGAGCCTGGATAGTCTAAAAGTGCAACAAGCCCAAGAACTCCTGAATCTAACATTTGGATTAGGCATAATCTCAAACCCTAGTTTAGAACACTTAGAGTTAAATAACTTTTCATACAGTCCATTTTAGATCGCAATATTTGTATCTCATGAATGCTCTTCATTTATAGATCTTATGTTTTATGATTAACGGCTCAGATCTAATCGTTCTGCAGCGTTCATTCGAATGTGGATCCGATCCCACGGCTCTTCTCTCTATCCAACTTGATCTCCACCATTGATTTAAAAATACTAAAGATCAAACGACAATGGGACCATGCTGATGTGGCTAAATTCCATGGCACGAATTCCTGCGTTGCCGTAATCTTTGTCAATCATTGTGTGGTAGTGCAATCATTGGCAATGATTGCTCGTAGTTTGAATCCGTCTATCAAAAGCTGTCGCGTGGCTGACCAACATTGGATTATTTGTTTTAATTAGTTTTAATTAATTTTAAATGCAATTTTAATCACACACCTTTAAATAATTATTTTAAATTATTTTTAAATGCAAAAAATACACATAATATATAAAAAATTCTAAAATTTAATAACCTTTAATTTAAAATTAATTTTTTTTTAAATTTATCATATATTTTAAATTATTTAAAAAACCCATATTTTTAAATATTTAATTAATATTTAATTAAATATAATATTAATTATTTTCAAAAATAAAAAATTTTCATATTAAAATATTAAATAAAGTTTAATATTTAATTAAATATTATATTAAATATTTTAAAATTTAAAAAATTTATTTTGAAAATTTTCAAATTATTTTCAAATGGTCAAAGGATTTCTCAAAAAAATTTAAATTATTTTAAAACTTATATGTATATATAGGTTAATATATATTGTTTAAAAATTATTTTTAAAATTGTATGTATTTTAATCTTTGAATTGATAGATCCTTTAGAATTTCAAATATAGCTTAAGTATATGAAGAGAGCTTATGGGGAAGGGTTAGTGAATAATTAGACTCTATTTATTCTCTAATAATATTATTAGTACTGCTAAGTATCACTTAATCTTTATATGTTTAGGATGCACGAGCATTTAGCTTAGACTCTCTTAATTTTAAGGACATGGCTTTATGATGATGTGTTGCATTTTCTTTATGTTACCTAAGGGTTAGTCATTGACACATGATTTGAACATGTTCAACCTAATGACACTTTAAGGATAATAATTAAGGACACGTCTAGAAAATTTAGAAAAATTTTAGGGAATAAGATATACCTCCCAATGATATGAAACTTAAACCATTTAAACTTAATGACATCTCAAACCCCCAAGAATTTTTTAAAAAATTTTTGGACCCTTTAAGTCACTTAATTAATTAACCCTAATTTGCCTCTTTATTAAACCCCAAAAACTTCAAAAAAATTTTAATAAATCAAAATTAAATCTAAAAATTATAAATAATATATCAAAATCTTTAGAATTGAATCCTTAATCCAATAATATTAAAATCCCCTTTATTGGACCTTAATTTGAATTCTAATTTAATTTCAACTAAAAATATAATTTAATTGAATTAATTAATTAAAATTTATAAAAAAAAAAATCTAAAAATTTCCCAAACACTTGGAAACACTTCCTTTAGTCATTCATGGCTTTTAGAGATGATTCCAGGATGTTTGGACTTCATTTAAATGAAAATCCCTAAAATTTCCTTAATTAAGCAATTTTAATAATTTATTAAATATCCAAACTTTAATAAATAATAACTAATTCTAAAAAAATACAAATTGAGAAAACTAAAAGGAATTCAACTCCAATTAAAATCTAGTATTTACTAAAAATATGAACATTCTAGAAATTTCTCTAAATAAAAAAGTCAACTCCTCAGTCAACCGCAGTTCAACAACTAGGATCAAATTTCTAAAAATCATAACTTTGCATATAAAACTTCAAATCTAGAAAACTCAAAGTCTAATTACTCTCTATAGGTTTTAATATTTAATAAAAATTCTAGGACTCTAACATTTAGCTTGTTTATAAAAAAGTCAATTTTGGACCTCTTTAATCTAGCAGGTTAGGCTGACCCCGGGCGTTCTAAAACTCGCTAATTCAACTAAAATTTTAGAGAATATTAACCTAATTATTAAATTTTATAAACCAATTAAATTAATTAAAATTGACCTCAAAACACTAATATTTAAACTTTAATTAAAAATTTCCCTTTGACATTCAACAAATTAAATCACAAATAACTTGAACTAATTACCCAACCTAGTGAAAGTTAGTTAGGGATATTAGGCCCTTATGAACTAGTCCCGAGACTTGCCAAGAGGGGGGTGATTGGATATTTAAAACTTCTTTAACTAAGAGAAAAATCTTTTTAAATCTTACAGCGAAAATAAATTAAATCAATAATAAAAAAATTAATTATAGATTTCGCCCAAACAGTTAATTGTAGTTAAAATAAAGTGGAGAAAATAATAAAAAAGAGTACACCAGATTATAGTGGTTTGATCAAACCTGACCGACATCCACTCATCGGAGGCACCCTTCGAGTATTAAACTAAACTTTTTGTGACTCTCATTTATCCCCCATGACTAGGTAGAGAAGCCCTTACAAAATCACTTCCACCTTCCCCGATGCAGTGGAGTAGCTAGATCCTTTGACACCAAAAAGATATTCTTCTCAAAATTTCCCTCAAGATGAACCTTGAATTTGATGGTACTAAGGTGCGAGCTTACCGGAGCAACCGTGTGAAGTTAACCCCCTCCACACTCCCTTGAAACCCCCTCTAAGGATCTTCTCCCTCTCTTAAACTCCACCCTTTCCTCTCTCCCTTTCAAGTTCTCTCTTCAAGCTTTCTCTAGAAGAATGAAGTTTCAATGGCTGCCAAAGACAAATATCAAGTGCCTTGACAAAGCTTAAATAGAGGGCTTTAAAATTTGCTCTTAAATGCAACAAACCGATATTATCGTCCAGGTTGATATAAGGATCGTCCTGTACGATCAGCACAAATCGTGGAGTATCATCTAGAACATCGCCCTGATTGCATATCTGGATGATGGAAAATTATGCTGATCGTCCCAGACAATTTCATGATTGTACCGAATGATTAGTTTAAAAACATCAAATAAAATCCTGCACATCGCCCTGGATGGAGCCAGGTCGATTATGAACCGTTCAGAAAGAACTAAGGTTTGTTAACTGATCATCCCAGATGATACTACGATCTTCCAAGATGATATAATCAAGCAATTAAATCTTAATTACTTTCCTTAATTATCAGATTAATTTAGGCATAATTGCATTGCATTGTCTAGGATGATGTCCAAAAATAACACATGCCTGAATAGGTTATGGTAACTAATTCTTTCTGATTTGAGCCTATCGTCCCGTACAATGCTAAGATAGTCTAGGATGATTTGATTAATTGAAGTTGCCTTAACTAGGATGCCCTAATTAGAGTTTTTATTTTTAACTAATCGTCTAAGTTGATTTTGGGATCATCTCGGATGATGTGATAAAAAATAGAGAGCACTAAAAATAGACAGAATTTTTCCCCAAGTGTGTGTGTACAATATTACTAAGCAAGCATACACCCTTACAGGACATGACTCAAGAAATTAAAAAGTACATAAATGAATATTACAAATAAAACCTATTCTACTAAATCTTGAGCCTTAAATGGTGCATCGTAATCCTTAAAAATTAGTATATACACAAACAAAAATATATTGCAAATATAGGTAGACAACATAATGTGATCCACAATATTTGTTATCATCAAAAACATAAACTCATAAGCTCGAGTTGCAACATATAGGATATATCCAAGACCACACATCCTACTACACACACATATAATTATTTATTAGGACACAACTTCTAGCTTTAGGTTAAATTGGTATTTTCTTTCTATTTCTATGATGTAACACTTTGCATATGGCACGTGAGCTGATTATTTTAGTTTTCTGTGATAATTACTGTGATGATGATTTTATTAAAGTATTTTCTTTATAATATGATGGGCGATATATTATTTATAGGTTAGGAGCGATTTTGATACTAACGATATTTTCTGTAGGTGAACATGCTCATGCAGCGCTAGAAATGGGGCTAAAATAAATAAATCATATATAATTACTATAGGAGTTTCAACTACTTAGCCCCCAAATAAATAAGAGCATGACCAAGTGTGGCTGGCATGAGTACTTTTATTTTCATATATAATTTTTTAAGATGTTTTATGTTAACTTCTTAGGATAATCCTACAGGAGAGTAAATTTTTTTCTTTTTCTGATGTAATACATTTGAAGTAAAGATTTGTAAAAGTTTATAAAAATGATGTATTTTAATAAAATATCAGGGATCTAAAGAAAAAAGAAAGTCTCTTTATAAGGAATTTCTTTTTATTTGGGTACCCTATATAGGATAAATCATAAAAAGATTGAAGGAAGGCAATCCATAAAAGGACCAGAAGATAAAGATCAAGATTAAAGGCCTTATTTTTAAGGCTTACGTCATTATATAGGAATATAATCCAGGTTTTTATTGGTGGATGTTGACCTCGTTTTTCGCTCGAGTGCCTCCGAGGATCTTCGAACAATTTAATCAAACTCCGTCGAACCAAATTCAAGCTCGAGTCGACTCGAATCGAGTTTAATTAGGCCCGACTAAGTTTAATTAAACTCGATCGATGCCCGCGAACCTCGTCGAGGGCAGTTTGGGTTTAATCGGCGTTAATTTTAGTCTCATTTCCATTAATTTAGTTTTATTGAGCCGCATTGAGCCCAAGTTCTTCTGATTTGACCCAAGTTGAGTTTAATTTGAAATCAAATTCTAATTTAGCCTAAAATAATTTCAATTAAACTCCAATTCGCTTTTTGTTGAATTCAAATTTGATGCTCATATCAGGAATTCGATCGAGCGGTCCTGATTGAATGGGCAGTTGGCGTGGTCCTTTTCCCCTGTTGCTCGCGATCTTCCACGAGCAGAGCAGCGATACGAAGCAGTTAACAGGCTTCATTCGCGTGTTTCGAGCCGCTGTTGCGATGGATCGGAGAGCGCGGGCTTCCTCTTTCGGAAAAGGGGTTCAATTTACTCAGAATGAAGATTCGACTCAGGCATTCTCTCCCGCCCCCTCTCTCTCTCAATCCCGCTCTCTCACGGTGTCAAGACCAAACTCTCTCGCTCTCACGCCGAGCTCGCTCATTCGGACCGAACCCCTCCCTCTCTCAGTCTTCTCTTCCTCTCCAAGCTCCCTTCACTCTCTCACGTCTCTATAGCTCACAGAGGTCGCCCGACTCCAAGACGCCCTCTATAGTTCGCGAGTTCCAGTGAAGGCCGAGACTTTGCTCCCGTCCTGCTCCCTTCTGTGGACCTCCTCCGCCGACTAGCTCGCTGTCCCGAGCCCGAAGTCAGCTCGTCGTCCCGAGCCCGAAGCCAGCTCGACGACGCCAACCTTCCTGTTCGCGAAGCCCGAGCCCGACGCCAGCCTTCCTGTTCGCGAAACCTGAGCCCAACGCCTAAATCCACTTGGGCTCCCTTTCTTCGCAAGGTGAGTATTTCTCCCTTCTCCTCTTTCCTTCTTCTTCTATTTTCTTCTTCCTTCTTCTTCCATTCTTTCTCTTCTTCCCTTGCCCTCTTTCTTCTCCTTAGCTAGTATTTCTTCATCAAACGAGTTTGAAACAGTTTGATTTCAGTTGGGATGAGTTTGACAGAGCATGCCCTATCATTTTATTTTGTTTAATTTCTTTGTATATAATTGGGTATCACATGATATTTTAGTGCTTTTGGAATATGGAGGTTATTGTTACTAGTCCTAAATAGTTCTGTTTGTTCAAGAGTGAGCAGCCATGCATCAAAGTCAACTTGAGTTATGTTATTTCCTTTAGAAATCTTAGGTGTGAATGGTAGCAAGTCTTGTAGAGTCATTTCGTTTCTTTTCTAAAATATGCATGCCAAGTGTTCGAAGAAATGTCTCGGAGAAAAAAAAATGGTGGTGTTTTGAGAGACGCAAGCTTATATTTGAAACTTTCTAAACAAATGTTTTTTTTTGCTAGCATGTATAGATTTGAAACTTGGCCTTATCTTTTTGTCATTAGTGTGAGATGCAACACAACTGTATTTGCTAGATTTCTCCCAAGATTTCTAATGAAGTGTTTTAGACTTCTCTTACCATTGAGATTTTCATAGCAAGTTTTAATTCCTAAAATATAAAAATGATAATGATTTTTGCTACCTATGAGTGGTTTTATATGATGCAAACAAGCCTATATTGTTTTTTTTTTTTTAAATGAGTAAAGAGGAGCGTGGTTGCTTTGGTTTGTATCTCATGGGACCTATTCATGTGAGAGGGTTCATGCTATGTGTGCTACTTTAAATCGCTTCAATTATCATGATAGATACACATTGCAATATTTCATAATTGGATCAATTCTTAAAAGTTTCTATTATTCTTTGCATATGCACTTTAGACTAAGTTGGCAGAGATTCTCTGCTTGTCTTATTTGATGGACTCGACTATCATTTGACCCTTCTTATTTTTGTCCCCTTATACTTGTTCTCTCCTTTTAGGAATGTCTTCCGTTTTGCTTTGCTTTGTTTGGACGGGTTAAAGGTTAAAAAAAGGGAAGAAGAAGTTATTTACTTGATATTTACATCTCGGTTGTTTGGTGTGGTTGTAGTTGATAAAATTAGTTTCACCAAGAGAATAGAATATGCACATATTTCTCTTTATCATATCTACTTAAAATTGAAGTCCGCAAATATTAGATTGTGTTCATTATTCAATTTCTTGATTCTTCCTTCAAAAAAAAAAAATCTTTATCAAAAAAGAAAAAAAGTGTTGATGGGTAGTTTGTTCGGATTCTCAAAAAAAAAAAAAAATCCGAGAGATTTCCTTCAATTGGTTTACTTGAGCCTTGCCGATGCTTGATTTTTTTTTGCAATAAATTTGGAAGCAAATCTTGTGAGCTTTTGTGGCTTTGTGTGTATTAGAGTTTTATATGAAATCATAGACATGTGTCTCTTTCTTATTCATGAACATATATACTTTTATTTCATTTTTGGATATTATATGGATATTCGGTCATGAGTATAGTCGGAGAAACTAGAGTTTATGAATGTGTTCCAAGGCCATATACCGTTCTCATATTTTTGGGGGTATTATTGATTTCAATACAAATATGTAGCAAGTGGGCATCTCTATTCTATGTTGTTTGCATATACCTGTGAAGTTTGATATCATGGATATATTTGGTGTTGTGCTATGTGAGATTTGGTAGCTTGGTTGGATGACTTAACTCATCCAATCTCTTGATTATCAGTACATGTAAAATTAATGCATAGAGGTATTTTGTTTTTGTTGTGAAGGTATTCATGTGTGAAGCAACTTTTCTCTTCCTTCTTGAGAAGTTGGTCGGTTACATTAGTAGTTTCTTTAAATTTTTGAGACATCGCATTCTCCGTAGCAAAGGTTCTTTGTGTTGGTTGGAGATTTTGTCTCACTAGCGTGAATGGGCATATGGTTGATACCTTACTGCTTGAAATACTTTTGTTCTCTCTTGTTTGTGGCTTTTTAAAGGAAAAGTCTTTATCTAGTAGAATTGATTTCTGGACATAAAAATTTGTTGAAACTATAATCTCTATGAAAGAAAATTATGATGTTATGTTGATCTTTGTTTTATAAAGTTTATTGCATCAAGTGGGGCAGTGCCGAGATGTAGTGAAACAACTTTTCTCATAGTAGATTCTATAGAGTTTGATCATTTTGTAAGTTAGCATGCAATGAGAAGTGTTGGAAACTCGGTGGTGAGTTTTAAGAAATATTTCATATTGAATACTTATTGGTAGAATTGTAGCAAGTTATGTTGTGATAAAAAAAGGGGGCTTTATGTACAACGCTCTTTTATCTGCCGGCATGGATCTTGATGGTTTAAGGTTAAAAGTCTTTTTTTTTGAACATTTGTTGGCATATAATGTAGGATTCAGAAACCCTTCTTTTTTTAAATATGTATAATCATGTGTCTTGGAGATTCATAGTGTTTCATATAATTGGAAGCACGTTTAGCTATAAGAGTTTGCGAATATCGAGATATCTCTATGCTTCTTTCTCTACTTGAGTGGGTTTTGTATAAAAATGTAAATCAATAATTGTAGTTGGAAATTCTCATATATCTTTTGTTGCAAACATAGACTCGACACATAATCGATTTAGTATCGAATTGAATAATTGAAGAGTTTCCTTGAAGCATAACGAATACCCTTATATTATTGTTGCTTATGAGTTGTTGAGTTTTGTAGTTGTTAGATAACGACATAAATTTGACGTTGAGTTATGAGTAGATTTTGTTAAACGATTCAAGTTTGGAATGTTTTGACTACACCTTGGCATATTAGCTTGAAGTGGCAATAGTTTAACATCACATATTTTTATCTTATGTTAAACTCCCTAGTGAGCTCTTTCTAGATTTGTGCTGTAATGAGACTTTCTTTTATTATTTTGGCAAAATCTTAGCTAAACCCCATAGATGTGATTATTAGCAATAAATATTTGGAAACTTTTGAACATGGTATTGTCTCTTTACATGTCGCACAAATGATTGGAATAAGTTTAAAATATCTTCTTATGAAATTGAATCATGTTTTCATCCATATTTGCGTGAAATATTGTAGTTGTTTTATGCGTCGTCGCTAGTTGTGACATTTGAGTTTCTTTTGAAAGAGTCTTATGAGTTGTCTTATATTTAGAGAGCTTTGTGAACGTTTCTCTTTGCTTTTATTGAAGTTTTCTTACGAGTCGCTTTGTGTTGCCAATTTGGAAAGTCGCTTTTGATTGAAAGATGTCTTGTTTTGCTTTGGTTGGAGCGATTTATTAGTGGCTTTGGATTTGTTTTATGCGACAAATTTTATGGGTGCTTTCTAATGAGAAGTTTTTCTTTATAAAACTTTCTCGTTGGAAAGCTTTATGTTTTCTACCCCACTCCAAATGAGAGGAGGCACTTGATTGTTAGTTTGTTTGTAGAGTTTTGAGTAAAAAAGAAGAAGAGTGTGGTAGAGTTCTTTTTGTAAATATTTGGGTAATATTTCGTTTAGAAGTTCTTACAAGTTGTGTTGGGTTTAACTAGACTTGTGGGGAATGATTCTTTAGTGTCTTTTGGGAGCAATGGGTACTTTCAAATGCGAGTTAGAATTTTGTTAGTGTTTTCTTCAAAGACGAGTTTTGGGAATTTGAAACATTAGGGAGCTTTGTGTTGGAGGACCCTTTGAGTGTCTTTTTTTTTTAGAGCAAAATTAATCCTTACTTAAGTTAGCTTTCTTTAAGGTTAATATAAAAAAAAAGATATAGAATTTTCTGGATGAGTGTAAAACAGTGAAAATCTTATTTTAAATTTAGTGTTAGGATTTATCTCTCATAGTAGTCTTTGGGCTTAGTTTAGAGGGTGGTAGAGGTCTTAAACATATCAAGTGTCTTATTTGGATTGTGGGAATATTAAAGGGCATTGTTAGTGTTGCTTTAGGATACACTTGACTTTATAGAAGTGTGTCCGATACCAACAATGCCTATACCCCTTTTTTTAGTATTTGATTTTCGTTCTCCCTCTATCTTTTGCATCTAGATTTCTTTTGCTTTGTTTCTAGTTTTTTTTTTCTTTGTTGTTTCTTTTGTTCCATGACACTACGCACTTGCAAACTAAGGAGAACCCAAAACACAAGTAGCTCAACTGGTAATAAAGAGGTACGTTCTTCTTCTTTTCTGCATTTTTCATTTTCTTATATAATTATTGGCTTATAGAACTGCTCTAATACATGTCTTTTCTAAGTTTTGCAAGGTACCTTTTGGAAAGCAATGGATAAGGAGCACTGGAACACTTGGAGAGGGAGCTAGGACAATCGGATCCGAGCATCAATCGCCCCTATTCATTCCGGTAGGGGCGCTACGAGCGGAACCACCGGGTCGTAGCCCCCGGTGCTGTAAGTTTACTAAAACTTAGAAAACCTTTAGGGGCCTAGATGATTGTACGCCTCCTTCCCTTAGGGCCTTAGAAACTTCAATTATATTTAGGATTGCTTTTACTTTTTTTTTAGATCCCTAAAATCCCGTGACATCCGTATAGAAGTCTTAGGAATTAGAAAAAGAACGACACTTTTTAGTCCTACAACACTAGTGACATCTAAGGACAAAAATTAAGGACCGAGTCTTAGAAGACATAGACTTAGGATGCATGTTCCCTATAGGATATAAACATTAAAACAAAAACCTAGTGACACGTTTTCTTAGATTTGGATTTTGTTTTCTTAATTCATTAATAATCAACTAATCAATTTTAATCTAATTTATAAAAACCTATTAAAACATTTAATTCTTAATCAACTTATTATTAATATTTGTAATTATTGAATTCTAAATCTAAAATGTAAACTTAAATCAATCATAACTAATCTAATAATTAACTCTTAACCAATCTAAAATCTAAAAGATGTAGATTATATTAGGAGATTAAATTACAAACTAAACTTATTAGGATAAAAGATTCTTAGAAATCAAACTTAGAATAATCTTTTAAAAAGTAATAAACAAATCCCTTAATACACAACAACCGCTCCAAAAGTAAAGTTTATTGGATGGACTACTACGGGCTGCGGGGCTAAGTGTCCTAAGGAGGCTGGTTCCTCGAGCCTGGTGGCACAACACCACGAATGGATCTAATGGAGCGTCAAAATATAAAATCAATTTTCCTAATTGACTTAATTCAAACCTTGATAATAAAATGGTTAATCCACATTTTATTTCTTTTTCTTTAACAACAAATTAAAATAATATAACAAAATTAATTATTCTTGGGTAACCCAGGCCTACGAGGCTATTAAGTTAGCCCCAAGGAAGGTGAAATAAACCTCACGGCCTCGGTGTGAAACAAAGATGATAATTAATCAAACATTAAAAATAAAAGGTTCCTAAAATCAATCCTAAAATACTAAGATTTGAATTGTAACTAAAATTCCCTTTTGCCATTTTTAACAAATATAAAAAAAATACAAACAACTCTAACTAAAATATCCCATATAGGACCTATTAAAACCACACAGCTTTCACACACTTAGATGAGTTTGCTAGGACACGACTATTAGCTTTAGGTTAGGTTGTTGTTCTGCTTTTCCTTTCTTTTTTGTACCGTGTTGTGACGCTTTGCATGTGACTAGTGTGCTGTTTGCTTACTAGATGTGGTAGCTTTTTTTCGTGGATTTTCTGTGATGCTTTTCTGTGACGTTTTTTTCTAGCTCTTTTCTTTTATGCACTGTTGTTGTTGTGAGCGTTAGAATACCCATAAGTTAGACAAGCTTTTTCTTACTGACATTGTCTTCTTGCAGATGGTCGTGCTCACACAGCGTTAAAGGGGGCTAAAATTAATAATAATCATTCATAACTGCTTTAGGTACCTGCTTCAACTTCTTAGCCCCCAATAATTAGAGCACGACCAAGTGATTGATGTGAGCATTTTTATTCATATATAACTGCTTGGGATAACCCCTGCAGGAGAGTCTAGATTTTTTATTTTTCATTCATGTAATGTATTTGATAGTAAATGTTGTGAAAGTCATTAAAATGAGGCATTTTAAATAAGTAGGAGTCCAAAAGGAAAAGTAAACCCCTACAGAGAGTTTCCTTTTTCATTTGGGCATCCTTTTGGAGCATTCACTACAAGGAGCCTGAAGGACTGAAGATGATCCAAAGACGAATCAAGGAAGTGAAGAAGAAGATTGAAGATGTAAAATGCCTCATTTTAAAGATTTGCGTCATTTCCTGGTTGTTGTTGGTGGAGCCCGGGCACCTTTACTTTACTGTACGTTGTGATGTAATATTGTATGGCACTTGCCATGGACACTCTTTTTTGTGGGATTTGTTTCTGTGTTGTGATTTACTTATTTTGTTTGCGCAGTAGAACCGGCATGCTTTTTATAGGTTTCTTTCTTGCATGTTCTTGTGTCTGACCACTAGGCTCTTTAGGGATAACATTTTTATACTCGTAATTATTAAATAAAAATTTTAAGATTAATTCACATAGAAACCATAACAATTTTAGGGAATAGCGGGAATCGTCCGGGGGCGCATGCACGCATTCTCTCTTCTATTAGACAAACTTCCCCGCCTACGGGTAGAGTCCGGATAATCTGATTTATGAGGATGAAGTGCCGGACCTGGGGAAGTTTAGTCATTCAAAAACTATTTTTTTATAAGCCTTTTTAAAATTTCATACATCATTGATTTGGAGACTTTAACTAGCATAAATTGCATTAGTAACTAATTAAGATCAAAATTTAATTGCATTAGTTTTAGGAGCATTGTACCACTCATAAGTATGGGATCACTTAGGAATTTTTCTAGTTGTCGATCCCAAATTTCAATGTCTAAACTACCCTCCCATCTTTCATATGGACTGGACAGCATGGATTTTATACGATTAGGTGATTTTAGCTGGCTTCCTTTGTCAGGCAAGGAATAAGTCCAGGATTGCATTAGCTAGGTCGTAGATGTCAGTATCGTATGTATGAAACTGTATCTTTTATAGATTTAGGGTCTAAAGGTGAGTGGTACGAGTTTACCCATATACATCTTATTGGTGGGTAAGTTCTCCATTCTTTCGGAGACTATAAATCCTACCTATCCGCGTCACACAGATGACGCCGCCTCCCTCTTTCTCTCATGCTTTTTTAAATACGTGGCCTCTTTCCTTTCTCCAATTTTTTTTCTTCCTCAGACCGGCCGGATGCTGACTGAACCCCGTGTGATTGATTAAGCCAAATTGGGACATTCTTCCCCTTTGATTAGGAAAGCCTAGAAATCCCTTCGCACTAAACCCATTTGGAGAAGATAATCTAACATCCTTAATCGAGAGTTTTCTTAAGTCAAGGCTTAGGATGTAATTAACTATGGGGGCTTGTGCCCGTAGGAAACCGATCCCCATAATCAAATAAACCCTATTCGAGCCGATGTATCGAATAGGGGAAATCTCGTGAATTTTGGGTTATAGATATTATTACCCATCGAGGTTGGTAGGTAAAAGCCGCTATCCTGCATGACTAATCGTATCTATAACTCCATCTGCTCTTCTATCGACCTACTTGTGTCGATTGTAAAGGCCTACGACCATTTTGTCTTACGGGACAGTGTGATCGTACTCTTTGCATTCGAACCATACGAGCAGAATCCTTTCGGAGACCCACAGATTTCGGACGACCACGGTGGGACAGGTTTCTCTCTCCATCTTCAGATGTTAAATTATCTTCTTATGTGTGCACTCTGGATTTAGTGTTCTTTAGTTAGGTTCTTCCTGTTCTAGCCTTTATAGGCTATTCTGTCCCTTTCTCTTTCATTCCTTCCGGTGGTTTTATTTTACGCTAATTGTTGCAGTTTGTATTAGTAGACAGTGCAATGACGTACTCCGCCCCTTCGGTTACTTTCTTTTTTGGCTCTGACTCGCGGGTGACACTCCCTGAGTCCCTGCTCTCTAGCCCACCTACGTGGGGAATCACCTTCGGTTATTTTACCGACTCGGCGTACGTCACTCTAGGCGGGCCGACCCCCTTCGAGGCTGCTGTCTTCTCTCCCCCTCAGAGCAGAGGACATGCAACCATGTGACCGTTTGGATGATCAGTTGTTCGGCAGCCTGCCCGGGCACCTGCTCGTCCTGTTGCTGTTCGTTTCCAGCCAGTGCGCCCGGTGGCTAGGCAGCCAGTGCCTAGGCCACTCCCTGTTCACCCTGTTCGTCCAGCGGTAAGGCGGCCAGCGCCTGTCGCTCATGTTGTTCGTGTAGCCCCGTCCCCTCAGCGCTGGCAACCAGTAGCAGTTCCTTTACCTGTTATTCCGGTAGAGGCTGCTCGTGCTCGGGTCTCCCCTCTTCCTTACCCTTCGAGGAAGAGGGTTGCTCAGGCCGAGCTTCCTCCACCTCCTACTCATTAGGTTTCTATTTTCACCCGATTGTCTCACCCTGAGATTGCCGAGGAGACCCCGACACCCCCTCAGTTAGTAGTTCCTGTTCCTCCAGTACAGTCTGTGGGTACTGATGTAGCATCTTCCTCCACCTCCGGACTTGGGAGAAGGGCTAGGAGGAATAGGAACAGAAGATTGTGCTTAGAGGCATCCGATGCAGCAGTCCAGCGGATGACAAATTCTGTGGCTCAGCAGGAGCCGGTTCAGCAGAGGATGATTCCCTTACAGCGGGAGCCACGTAGACGTGTAGTTACCCCAGTCTCGGATGTTATAGTCGCCCCTGAGATCGACGCAGTCTAGGGAGAACACTTCTCACCGCTAGTATATAGTGGTGACGAGGAGGATGCTGTTCGTATTGCGGCGGTTCCTCCTATCCCCACTACCCTCCCTCGCGCTCGAGTCCCCAGGGGTACTGTTGCTAGGACCCTCACCCAGAGGATCCGAGACATTATTCGTTCAGCGTGCAGTAGGGGTCGTGTTAGTGAGGAGAGGTTACTCCACTAGATCTCTCAAGTGCACGCCCAGTTACAGCGGCAGTCAGTTAGATAGGGTTACCGGTGGCAGAGAGGAAAGCCACCACGACAGTAGACCAGAGTAGTTCCTACTGTTAGACCTCAGGCAGGTGCCCCTGCTGTTGGACGACGCCCTCGCCGTCATGAACGTCGCCCACAGTTAGAGCCTGTCCGATCCCAGCTTGGTTCAGTTGTTGTTGCCCCTCCACTCAGTTAGATATTCCTACCGGGTCCCGTCGTAGTAGATGGGTTTGGAGACGTCGGCAGGTGGATGAGCATGTCGAGACGGAGCGGACAGTTGGTACAATTCAACGAGTTGATACAGTCCCTTCAGTGTCAGTACCAGTTCAGATGAGTCATGTTGCAGTAGATGTTGAGGATAGTGCCCCGGCTCGAGTGGAGCTAGCTCCTGTTTCTAGTCCCCATAGGATTTCTTCTCCTTTGGGTCCATACATCGATGCTCTTTGTCAGACCCTCTCCTATGAGGACTTGCTCGGAGAGGAGTCAGATGAAGACATCCCCGTTCACCGTGTTTGTGTTTTCATGAGACGAGGCACGTCAGATGATCAGCGTGAGCAGTACGATGATTTAGAGGAGCAAGGAGAAGCTGATGTACCTTCCACCTCATCATAGGGTGGACCTCCCCGTTCAGTAGACACGGATGTCACAGTTTTGCAGTTGCAGACTCAGATGGCGGAGATGGCCAAAGCCATGGCGGCGATGACTGCCCAGTTGACAGCATTGGGGGCTACACCCCATGTCATGGATGTAGTTACTCATACTACATCCAAAGACGAGCCAGCAGCACCACAGTCGTCAGCCCCAACACCTGTTAGAGTTGATAGAGTTCAAAGGGCAGTTTCGATGTCTCCCCCAGCAGTACCGTTGAGTGTGCCAGTCCAGAGTCAGTCAGTACAGTTATCACCAGTCCAGATTCAGGACATGATTGCACAGAGGGTTGATTAGGCTATTGCTTCTATAAAGTCTGGAGATTCTGTTAGTAGAGGTCGTCCCTACCCGGTAGAGTACGAGCGAGAGCTTTACCCCGCTGGTTTTGTTCCTCCTCGTTTCTGAGTGTTTGATGGGTTTGGGAACCCAAGACAACATGTGGCTCAGTATCAGGCCATATGTTGTAACATTGGAGGAAATGATGCATTGATGCTGAGATTATTTGTTAATAGCTTAGGGGGAGTGACATTTGAATGGTATGCCGATCTCCCTAATGATTCAGTTCGTACTTTTGCTGAGATGGAGCAGTTGTTTGTTCAGAGGTTCATTAGTACAGAGCATAGAGTGATTGTTGGTGAGTTGGTAGTGACCATACAGCGCCCCCACGAGTCTCTACCTAACTATATAGTTAGTTGGAGGAACCTTAGTCTTCAGTGTGAACCTCAACTGCAAGAGCAGCATGCAGTTGAGATTCTGTTGAAGAATATTGATGGTCCTATTGCTCCTTATCCGAAAGGCTTCAGCATCCGAACCTTTCAGAAGTTGTTAACCAAAGTCACTAGCCTGCAAGACAGCATACCCAGTGCAGTCCCTCCCAAGGTTGAGAGTCAATCCATCCGTAGACCTCAGCGTTTGGAGTTTTCTGGGGCACCACCTCCTAGGAAGGGAGAGGTGCATAGTACCTCTGATGCTCATGATAGGGGCAAGAGGCCCATGGTTAGTTCAGTATCACAGCGCCCACCACCACCACGACCTCAGTTTCAGCCCCGACCTCAGTTACCACCACCAGTACAGCCTCCTGGTCAGTTTCAGCCACGACCACAGGGTCAGCAGCCTAGGCCCTCTTATAGAACTCCAGAAAGCCAACAGTACTTACAAGAGAAGCTTAGCAAGGAGTATCCCTTTAAAAGGGAGAGTGTAAAGAAGATTTTCAAGTTTCTGATTAAGAAAAATATTTTGATATTACCACTCAACAAAAGAGTAGAAGAAGAAGAAGGGCAAATAGAGCATGCTTTGTATTGTCCATTTCATAAGCATATTGGTCATGTGATTGAAGATTGCTATGTGTTCAAGGATAGGGTGGAAAGCCTTATGGTAGTGGTGAGATTCACTTGCAGGATAGTGATTTGGTACATCCTCGGGGCAAGATTGCTCAAGTTGTTCAGATGATTACTAGCTCCAGTTAGTGTGACAGTCAATGTGGTGTTCAGAGCAGTGACAGTAGAGCACCTCTTAGTTCTGGGGAGGAGTGGCAACTTGCACTCTCTAGCAAGACAAGGGGTATGATCAGACGGGTTGTTCAGTATTCAGAGGCAGTTGAGAGGAGGCCCCCACAGGCCAAGTCGACAGTTGCCAGCCCAGTTTCTTTGTCAGTTTCTTTTTCTTCTTCTGTTATAGTGCCTACTGAGCACATTTCTTCTACTTCTCCTTGCATTAGAAAGAAGTATGAAAGAGAGAAATTTATAGTAACTTCTGAGAGGAAGATAGGATCTCTTCCAGCACTTACGCTGAAATATTTTGTTCTCCCTTCAACTGATGATGAATTAATGAAAGAAAATGATTCTGGCTACTTTTGGTGTCTTGTTCCTTCTAGTTCTACTTTTTCTAGCACTCGTTCTTCTTCTATTTTATTTATTTTTGAAAATGATAATGGTCTATCTTATGGAGAAGAGTTTGAGTGTGAGGAAGAGCCTGTGTTTGCTATTCCTGAGGGAGGTTGTTACATGGATTCTGAAGATGAATCTGAGAACACTTTCCAACCACTTTTTGTTGAACCAACACAGGCCACATCACTTGAACCAAACGAGTCCTCTATTGAATCTGATTCAATACGAGAGATACAGTTGCATTCAGGTAAGATCCTTCTACCTAAAATGACTAAAAATAATAAAGAAAAAGATAGAAACATCATTACCCAACAGGATGAGCCTATCCCTCCTCAAGCACCTACTAAGGAGAAAGGAAAAGGCCCTCAGTTGGATGTTGATTATAATGTGTTGGCTCATTTGAGAAAGATCCTTTCTCTTCTTAGTGTTTATGATGCACTTATGATGTCCTCCGACTTGAGAGAGACTTTGGTGAAAGCTTTGCTTGAACCAGAATCTTATCAAGCCTTCTTTGCCACTGAGTCAGTTAATGATGCATGTTATTTGAGAGAGATGTCATGCATTACCTTTTCAGTCCAGGATATTCTTTTAGGGACTCATGATCACAACCGTCCCTTGTACGTCACCACTGAGGTAAATGACTATGAGTTGAATAGAGTCCTCATTGACCAAAGAGCTTCAGTTAATATCCTCAATCATGCCACCCTAGAGAGCCTCTCCCTTGGACATTTGAAACTAACTTCGGATAAGATTATGCTGAAGGGTAGGAACTTTGATACTCGAATCCCTCCTCCCCCGCACTTGTACACTTCCTCTTTGACTGTTGAGTCTGACTCTGATGATGAGATGATTGATGTTCCTCGTCATTTAGTTCATTCGCCTGCCTTTAGTGTTGATCATAATTCCTACCCCACGTTCCATCAGAGTTTGATACCTCAGGGTGGTTTGATTGTTGATAGTGATTCAGACGACGATGGAGATGTTGGACGTCAAACTACTAGTCAACAATCTCTTTCTCGCCAGATGTACGGGATGAGAATTGAAGAGTCTCCTCCTCAATCTTCCCTTACACCTTCCGCCAGTGTTCGTGATGCACTACCCTTAGATAGGCGCTCTTTACAAGAGCTGCACACTCTTTATGTGCCGCCCCAATCTGCTTGGCATGCATCGTTGTTCGATAGTGTAGGGGTCCCACAGAATACTGATATACAGGATCCTGTGGAATCCACTGTGGACGATGAGATCATGCAAGTTCCCTGATACTTTTCCCCTGTTGTGGATAATTTTGTTGAGTGAGGCATTGTCCCTTCGACTTGGCGAACTGATTTTCCTCGAACTGGGCAGGGTATAGGCTATTCTCAAGAGAATCAGTCTCCTTCCGCCAACATTCGGGTTATCTCTCATTCCTATCCGGTCATTTCCATCGCCGATGATGAAGACCTGGAGGAGAATGAGGACAGGGTCCTTGAAGCTCCACGTGAATTCGAAGATGGCGCCAGTTCTGTCATGGATGAGTTGTGTGAGATCAATTTGGGCACTGAATCGGATCCTCGGCCTATCTTTCTTAGTGCTTTGCTATCTAAGTCAGAGGCTCAAGAGTATGTTGCACTTATTTCTGAGTTTAAAGATTGCTTTGTCTGGAACTACACAGAGATGCCTGGTTTAGATCCAGAAGTAGCAGTCCACAAGTTAGCTATTAGTCCTGATACAGTCCCTATTAAGTAGTCACCTCGTCGGATGAGGTTAGAGATTGAACAACAGGTGATCGCCGAGACTAAGAAGCTTATAGAAGCTGGTTTCATTCGTGAAGAGAAGTATCCCACTTGGCTTGCTAATGTTGTTCTAGTCCGGAAGAAGAGCGGTCAGATCCGTGTCTGTAGAGATTTCCGTGATTTGAATAAGGCATGTCCTAAAAATGATTTTCCTCTTCCTATCCCTGAACTCATGGTTGATATTGCTTCGTCCTATAGCATTTTCTCCTTCATGGATGGTTCATATGGCTACAATCAGATTAAGATGGCTCCTGAAGATGAGAAATTCACTGCCTTTCGCACCCCCATAGGTGTGTTTTGTTACAAGGTGATGCCCTTCGGCCTCAAGAACGTCGGGGCCACCTATCAGCGTGCCATGACTATCATTTTTGATGAATTGATTCATGAGCAGGTTGAATACTATGTGGATGATTTAGTGGTCAAAAGCAAGGTCCGTAGTAATCACCTCCGAGACCTACGAATCATTTTTGAGCGCTTAAGAAAGCATGATTTGAAGATGAATCCCTTAAAGTGCGCATTCGGTGTCAATGCGGGGAAGTTTTTTGGTTTCATTGTTCACTACCGTGGCATTGAGATTGATCCATCCATGATCAAGGACATAGTGGACTTAAAACCCCATAAGAGTCTTACACAGTTGAGGTCGTTTTAGGGTAAGCTTGCTTTCTTGCGGAGATTTATCTCCAATATTGCCGGTAGATGCCATCCTTTTGCCACCCTAGCAAAGAAGGATGTCCGCTTCCATTGGGACAAGAATTGTCAGGAGGCCTTTGAGAGCATAAAGCACTACCTGACAAATCCCCCAGTGTTAGCAGCACCCATTCCTCGTAAACCATGGATTCTTTACACTACTACCTTGGACGAGTGACTTGGTGCACTTTTAGCTCAAGAGAATGAGGAAAGCAAAGAGAATGCCTTATACTACCTTAGTAGACGTTTGATTCCTACAGAGCTAAAATACCCGGCAATGGAAAAGCAGTGTTTGGCTTTGATCTTTGCTGTGCAGAAGCTTAGACACTACATGCTCTCACACAAGATCAGCTTGATTTCTCGAGTCAACCCTTTGCAGTACCTGATGACCCGTCTGACTTTGTCAGGTCGTCTAGCACGTTGATCCATGATTTTACTACAATTTGACATCACCTTTGTCCCTCAGCGGGCTGTCAAAGGACAAGCTCTAGTTGACTTTCTTGCTTCTCACCCGATCCCTGCAGATTTCCCACTTAATGACGATTTGTCCGAAGAATTAGTCATGAGTGTGGAAGAGCATGAGTCCCCTACTTGGGAGTTTTAGTTTGATGGAGCCTCTTCCATCAAATCACTACGTCCTTATGAAACCCCTGTGGTTAGGGTAGGTTTGGGGCTTATTTTTGTGTCTCCTGAAGGCCACACCCTTCGTTACTCCTACAGTCTTTCAGAGCCGCGTACTAATAACGAAGCTGAGTACAAAGCCTTGATTGTAGGACTTGAGTTGGCCATTCGGATGAGCATTGTGCAAGTGAAGATCTTTGAAGACTCCTAATTAATTATTAATCAAGTGGCTGGAATTTTCAAAGTTCTCAAACCTGAGCTCTTGCCTTACCACGATAGGGCAATGGAGCTCTTGTGTTTGATCCCTGAAGTAACTTTAGTTAGAGTCCCTCGATCTGAGAATGGTAGAGCGGATGCACTAGCTAAACTTGCTAAGGAGTTGGCTGACCCTACTGGAAGCCCGGTGACGATTATGGTCCATTATTGACAAGCCTTGTTCCCGCGGACTTGTTTTCTCCCGATCAGACCCTCACAGTCTGTGCTGTTAAGGAAGAGTCAGATTGGAGAGTCCCCTTTGTTGAGTACCTTAAGCGTGGTAAGTTTCCAGATGATCGCTCCCTTGCCGTCCAGATTAGAAAGAGAGCTTTATCCTTCTCCTATGTGAATGAAACCCTGTACCGGCGCTCTTTTGACCAGATGTTGCCTCAACAATGAGGAGGCTCGTAAGGTCATGGGCGAGGTACATGAGGGACTTTGTGGTGCTCATCAGTCCGGACCTAAGATGAAGGTCAGAATTAAACGCCTTGGTTATTACTGGCCGTCTATGATCCGCGATTGTATGGAGCACGCTAGGAGGTGCCACCAATGCCAGATTCATAATACTGTTATCCACCAACCTCCCAATCCGCTGCACCCCACTGTGTCTTCTTGGCCTTTTGAGAGTTGGGGCACGGATGTAGTGGGTCCTATTGACCCTCCTTCGTCTAAGGGTCATAGGTTCATTCTAGCTGCTACTGATTAGTTCTTTAAGTGGGCAGAAGCTATCCCGCTTAAGGAAGTCAAATCAGAAGATGTGATGCGCTTCTTTCGCGATCACGTTGTCTATCGTTTTGGTGTTTCGCGCCATATAATTTCGGATAACGGCCCGTCTTTTAGAAGCACCAAAATTGCTAGGTTTGCCCGCCGCCATAACATAAATTGGTGGTATTCCTCGATTTACTATCCTAGGGCTAATGGTTTGACTGAAGCATTCAATAAGATCTTAGTCCAATTGATAAGAAAAATACTTGTGACAAATAAAAGAGAATGGCATGATAAATTTCCTGAAGCATTATGGGCTTATAGGACTACATACCGTACTCCTACTCAGTGTACACCATATGCTTTAGCTTTTGGGGTTAAAGCCGTCCTCCTACTTGAGGTCGACCTCCCTTCATTGCGTGTGGCAGTTAGCCACAATTTGTCCCACGAGGATAATGCCCGACTCTAGTTGGAAGAGCTTGATGGTTTAGAAGAGCTTCATTTACAAGCTTATCAAAACCTTAAGTTGTACTAGGCCCGTATGGCCCAGGCACATGATCGCCTCGTCCGACCCCGTACTTTTCAGGTTGGTGATTTGGTCCTTGTCTTGCGTAGGCCTATCATCTCGCGCCGTCGTCGAGGTGATACGTTTGAGCCCATTTGGGAAGGCCCATTCATCGTAGAGAAAGTATACGAGGGTGTATCCTATTTGTTAGTTGATGCGAATGGTGTCCATCCCATGCCTGTCATTAATGGGCAGTACTTGAGAAAGTACTACGCTTGAGTTTGTACATTGCAAGGGGTATCCCCCGCCACTTGTAAATATCCCTATATATAGATATAACTCTAAAGAATTTCTTATACTTTTTGGCAGTCCGTGGCCACGACGATTTGTCCTCTACAACGTGATGTTTGTCATGCAAAGTATGAGATCATCCTTAAGGGTTATGTGTAAATACGCCATAGGGATATTTGTGCTTACGTCCACACTCACTAATCTCTTTGGTATTGTTGCACAAAATCGCCTTTTCAGTCCCCTCCGAGGGTTGACTTTCCCCAGTTTCACTTGTTACCTTCAAGTGTGGTCTGGGTTACCAAAGCCAAATGTTTAATTCCTTTATAAATCCTGTATATGATTTTCTCTCTCCCCAATTCTATTCATGTGACGAGTATGACCTGGGAGATCAAAGCTAGCAATTTTTTCCTCTTTATGTTCCGGTGTACTTGATTTATATCTGTGAACATAATGTAAAAAAAATAATAAAAAAAGAGGGAAGCTCTTAATTGATTAGAATTGGTTGCCCTTATCACAGGTGAAACCCGGTTCTACACTCCAAGAGCCCAAAGTCCCTCCAAATTCTCTTCTTTTTCTCTCCTTAAAGCATTTTGATGATTGCTTAGGGGATGACTGGGTCCATTTCTTCCATTATGATCACTTATAGTTGGATGTTATTCTCTCTTACCTATGATGTAGTACATCGTGCTTTAGATGTTAATGTCATTTTTTCATGGATTTTGATCTTCTCTTAGAAAGTCAATCCACAACCTCCTTTAGCAACATAATTTCCCATTAAGAGCTTACTCTTAGCTATAAGGGTGGTCTCTTTTGGATGTGTAAATGTTGCTTATACTTCTCACATGGTCCCATCAGTTAGCATGGGTGTTACCACTGTGATCCCTTTAGTGATCATTGATCCTTAATATGATTGTTGTCTTTAGTGGCAAGTGTGTCCCCTCGCTACTTCTATTACTCTTTCCTTAATATGATATTATTCTTTTTTCTCGGTTATTTGTATGTTCCTCTTTTTAGGGAGATATACATCAGTCGATTGCTTCATGATGTGTGATTTTAATTTTACCTAAAGAAATTCTACTTATGTTTTGATTACTCATGACCACGACGATTTATCCTCTATCATGTGGTAACTAAAATATAAGTTTGGATTTTTTTAGATGATGGATTACTTACTTCTCTTTCCCTCACAGCACAGCACCACGCATATGTGCGTTGGGTGGTTGTAGAGGTGACTTTCACTCTTTATTTCGCCGTTTCGAATATGATCAGGCAGACATTGAGTCATCCTCATTCACTATTTTGATCTGGTCAGGTGAGTGTTGGATTTTATCTTTTGTTCTGCTATTTCGATCTGATTAGGCAGACATTTGACGTTTTGGGAAGCTCTTTATTCGTTGTTGCGAATATGGTCAGGTGAATATTGAGCTGTTCTCATTCGCCGTTGCGAATATGGTCAGGCGAATGCTGAACTCCCTTTCTCTTTTCCCCTTTGTCTCACTGTTTCGATCTGGTCAGGCGAACATTAGATTATCCTCATTCACTATTTTGATCTTGTCAGGTGAATATTGGACTTTATTTTTTGTCCCACCGTTGCGAATATGGTCAGGTGGATATTAGACTTTTGGGAGGGCTCATTATTTGCTGTTGCGAATATAGTCAGGTGGATTTTGAGCCATTCTCATTCGCTGTTTCTATCTGGTCAGGCGAATGTTGACTCCACTTTCTGGTTGGGTGTTCGACAGAGTCCCTGGGAGGCATACTTCACCACCTCTTCATTCCCCCTATTTTATTTTCCTGTTTGGGGGTTGTTGAGTTTTCTGCTGATTCTTTATTTCGCTGTTTCGATCTGGTCAGGCGAACATCGAGCCGTCCTCATTCACTGTTTTGATCTGGTCAGGTGAATGTTGGACTTTATCTTTTGTCCCGCTGTTTCGATCTGGTCAGACAAACATTAGACCTTTTGGGAAGCTCATTATTCGATGTTGCGAATATGGTCAGGTGGATATTGAACTGTTCTCATTTGCTGTTGCGAATATGGTCAGACAAATATAGAACTCCCTTCCTTTTTCTACTCATGTTCACTGTTTTGATCTGGTCAGGTGAGTATTGAGTCTTTCCCCATTCACTATTTTTATCTGGTCAGGTGAATGTGGAATTTTCCTTTTCCCTTCTGCTATGTTGTTTCGATCTGGTCAGGCAGTCAGTTGGTTCTCTTCTTTTTCTACTCATGTTCACTGTTTCGATCTGGTCAGGTGAGCATTGAGTCTTTCCCCGTTCACTATTTCGATCTGGTCAGGTGAATATGGGATTTTCCTTTTCCCTTCCGCTCTGCTATTTCGATCTGGTCAGGTAGATGGTTGGTTCTTTTCTCTTCTCTACTCTTGTTCACTGTTTCGATCTGGTCAGGTGAGCATTGAGTCTTTCCCCATTCACTGTTTCGATCTGGTCAGGCGAATGTGAGATTCTACTTTTCTCTTCTGCTCTGCTGTTTCGATCTGGTCAGGCAGACAGATGAGTTCTCCATATTTGATTACTCTTCCTTATTGCTTTTCTCCATATTTCCTTTGTTTTTCAAACTATTATTGGTTTCTCTTCTCTTCGCAGTATCATAGATTTATGATCTAGATGGTTGTTGGATTTCTTTTGGATTCTTTGTAATCTTGTTTCAATCCTATTCATGTGAGCATGATGTTTCTTTCCCTATCTCATATTCTACTATTTGGGTTGGGCAGATGGTAGATATGTTTTCTCTCTTTATTGATTTGATTCTCGTCAGATGATTGTCGGTTTATTGCATCTTCTTAGTGATTTTCATTAGTCGACCCTAAAGTTGTATCTTCCTGAAGTCAGGAAGGTCAACGCCAACATATACGGTTCACTTATTGTTCGCCGCATATGTTGGGGGTCCGTTTGTTGACCTCGTTTTTCGCTCGAGTGCCTCCGAGGATCTTCGAACGATTTAATCAAACCCCGTCGAACCAAATTCAAGCTCGAGTCGACTCGAATCGAGTCGAATTAGGCCCGACTAAGTTTAATTAAACTCGATCGATGCCCGAAAACCTCGTCGAGGGAAGTTTGGGTTTAATCGGCGTTAATTTTAGTCTCATTTCCATTAATTTAGTTTTATTGAGTCGTATTGAGCCCAAGTTCTTCTGATTTGACCCAAGTTGAGTTTAATTTGAAATCAAATCTGACCTAATTTAGCCTAAAATAATTTCAATTAAACTCCAATTCGCTTTTCATTGAATTCAAATTTGATGCTCATATCAGGAATTCTATCGAGCGGTCCTGATTGAATGGGCAGTTGGCGTGGTCCTTTTCCCCTGTTGCTCGCGATCTTCCACGAGCAGAGCAGCGATACGAAGCAGTTAACAGGCTTCATTCGCGTGTTTCAAGCCGCTGCTGCGATGGATCGGAGAGCGCGGGCTTCCTCTTTCGGAAAAGTGGTTCAATTTACTCAGAATGAAGCTTCGACTCAGGCATTCTCTCCCGCGCCCTCTCTCTCTCAATCCCGCTCTCTCACGGTGTCAAGACCGAACTATCTCGCTCTCACGCCCAGCTCTCTCATTACCGATCTCTCCCTTCCTCCTCTGGATCTCACGCACCCTCTCCCTCCTTGGAAGCCCGTTCGGCCTCTATAGCCAAACCGGATAAGCTCCCCCATCTCCGACCGAGCTCACGCCCCTGAACCGACCCCCTACCTCTCCCGCTCTCTCTGGTTCGCGAATCAGAAGGATCCGACGCCGGTTGCCCTATTCACGCGACTCCAGCCAGAGCCAGAACCTTGCTCCCGTCCGACCTACAGCAACCCAGTCCGAGCTCGTGGTTTTGTCCGACGATCCAACGCCTTCTAGCTCCCGATCCCGCACGCCCGGACTAAGCCCGCCTCCTTCTCCAGGACCCTTTTT